>NW_022639723.1:77548-91643 GCF_010583005.1 Odontomachus brunneus
AAAAATAGACTTTTAAAAAAAGGTGCGCTAAGTTCTCGAAGCGCACTTAATCAGTAAAATCAACTATTCGAAATAGAAACGAAACGCGAGCTCTCTCTGAATATATTATATTACTTATAAATATATTAAAAACAAGCTTTCTTGGCATATATATTCGTTATTGTTTACAAACAATTACGAATAATTGTTAAAAACTTGTTAAAAGCAAGCTCTCTTTGAATATGTACACACAGAAAAATATATATTGCTTTCAAGTGAATATTATTTGTTTCAAGCATATCATAAATTGATATATTCGAAAATTTATCATAAGTTTACTATATAAGCATCACATTCACACACATTCAAAGTACTAGATATATTAAAATTTATTCAAAATTTTACATCCTACCAAGTTTAGCATTTCAATCAAGAATATTAGATTAAAATAAAAATTTGGTTTGCTTGCTATACAAAGTCGAACTAACTTTTCAACAAAATTTTACAATGTTCTTCTGAAGAAAATGAATTTCTCTTTTGAATGACAAATGAGCTTTTCTAAAATTTGTGGTAAGCATATTTTACAATTATTATTAAGAAAATATTCTTTGTTGAAGGTAACCATTATTTAAAAAAAAGGTAAACTAAGTAATCGCTTCTCTGATAAAAATCAACTTTATATTCCACAAATCAATTTTAAAGCATTCTCTTTTTTAGCGTAACAGTAGAATGATATTTTTCTGTGCGTACCTGTGACTGTTTAGAAATATGCAAACCACGGAAAAAGTATAAACCAAGTTTAACGTAATGATTATTTTCCAATAATATTTAAATTTTTTTTTAAACTGCGTAAAAAAGAATCAGTAATGATACTCATAGATAATTAATATTATCTATTGACATTGTAGTGTGCAGTGTCCATCGCGCGACACTAATTACTTTTCCTCATAAATTCAGCGCCTTTCACTTTTTCTATCATTGATATTTGCTCCGTTTTATTGTTCAAAATGATGACTGCGTAATGTGTCATTTTATATGATACTAGATACTGCAGTGGTGTCTGTCGCACGCAATTAATTACTTTTTTCTCTTCAAAGATCAATGCGATTTACGTATAAGCATACACTACGTAATACGACGCTTTCTGAGCATCCAAAAGATATACTCACCATTGCGCGTTGATTTGGCAGTGTCCAGCTATCCAGGTCCACATCCGTTCAACGTGCAGTCTCGTCAGCTTCCGGCCTCTGCAGCATGTCCAGCCATTGTTCCACGTCGATCACTACACTCGCGACCGCAATACTTTTTAACGTTTAACGGCTTAACGAAAAAAATGTGAAATTACGACGTCTTGAAAATATATTCGCGAAACGCGAAACACCTATAAAGTATCGCGAATCGAAGAGCACAGTGTCCTCTGTCAAATTAAGAGGAAAAAAATCATCGTGTTCCGCGAACGATTACGCTTTGTGAACAAATAAGATTTTCGTCCAGTCGAAACTCTAATTTTTCAAAGAAATGGCAAATATGCATATCAAATCGCTTCTAATTTGAATTGAAAGTGACTTAAATCGAATTTCGAATCTAATTTCTTCGGCTTGAATCTAATTTCAATTGACATGACACGATAACCGATCGCGTATGCAAATTTTATAAATCTGATAACCATGATAATTACGATATTTATGGCGATATTATTCGCGATATTTGTCGCTAAATAAGTAATCACGAGTGGGTAGTACCACGCCGTGTGTGGTGGCGCAATTTTGATGCGCATTTCGTAATATTCGAAACAATTAGGGGATCATATAGAGTAATTCTGTCGGAAGTTTCTATATCTTCAAAGAAATATAAAAAGTGCCAAAATATTTTTATATAGAGAATTGTAGTAAAGAAGTTTACTAAAAATGAAAACATAAAAAAAGAAATATTAAAATTAAAATAATATCTTCAAAATTTATTCAGTAAAAAAATTGACGTTTTATTTCTCTCTGAGTTTTACTAAATTAATTCATATTATATTAATTCCGCTAATACAAGTAGTTGAAGAAGTGATCCCGTGATTGTTTCGAGCAATGTATTTTGGCGAACAAGTACATATATTCAGAACTCAATATGAAAAAAAATCTACAAGCTACACAGAGAAAAAATAGTTAATCTTATAAAAGTAGCCATTCTCGGCAACAATAGTTTTTTTTGTTCCAATGAAAAAGTAGTGCACATATAAGATAATTATCACTAACATTTTTGCAGTGCTTGCTACAAAATGGGTTTATCTAACTATAATTACTTCACTATGCATTATTATAGTCACAAATATTGCAACATTTTTCTCTCAGTATACATATGTAAATCGCATTGACTTCGTTAAGAGATTTTGTAAACACCTGTCACCTTTTGTTTGTAAACCCAACACCTTTTGTTCTTATACCCATTTTTCTGACTCACCTAAACGTCAGAAACTTAGGGCCGGCCACGTTCAGCGTCAGTTCTGGAACAAAAAATATCATATCGTTGATTAGATATAACGTTTTTAATTTTAACAAAAAAAAAATACGTAATCATGTTACCATAATTGTTGTACTCAACGATTTTTATTCTAAAAACTACACGAAGAAAAGAATTTTTGTTTGGAGAATATTTTTATTTTTGACATGTTAATCTTTAAATGTGATTGCATAACGTTAAACAAAGATTTATAAATTACTTGCAAAAATATATGTTATATGATTCAATAAAGAAAAATCTGCTTTTATTCAAAAATAAATTTCACTTATGGAAAGCATAAAATATTCCATTTAGAATATTATCATCATCAAAATAAGTGAGAATACGTTAAGTCTGCGAATTTACCTTCGAGCCGACTCCACTTGGCCCGAATCGGATCCTCCGATACTGCGTCAAAGTCCCAAAACTGCATCTCCGTTGTATAATCGCCAGCTTCGATCGATCTAAAACAAAAAAACAAAATTCCTGATTGGTTATTCGAATAGATATCTAAGTATCGAGGATATCGAGATCCAAGACTAAATATTCCTCTTTGAAACTAATCAAAATGCAAAGCGTTAGTTACCCTCAAGACCGGATATCGTCACTACAACATGATCGTATCACTATGATTGCACACACGAAGATAACACGTGATATAACGCGTCTAACGCAAACTCTGATCGCACAAACCGGGAATCACGCGCGACGTATCCCGACCTATTCCCTCTCGTGTCGAGAACTGTTATGATCGCTCGTTGCTCGTATAACTACGTGTGTTATTGTTTTCAAAGTCACGTGCTCTTTAACCGGATAAACGAAACAAGGAAAGGACAGTTCGATCGCGAATGAAAGTGCGATGTCTCCCGACTTGTTTTCTCTCGCGCGTTGAGGACTTATGATCGTTCGTTGCTCATATAACTACGTGTGTTATTGTTTTCAAAGTCACGTGCGCTTCAGTCGACTAAACAAAATAAAGACGAAAATGTAGACAATTCGATCGCGAGTAAAATAAGTTGTGTGTCGTTCACACATCAGCGTATTTGTCGAGTTTTAATTGATCGCGACATTAGATTCCTTCAAATAGACAATAAAAGAGCAACATAGACGCATGCCAAAGAGATTGATTTTTATGTCACGTCGCTACATCGACTCATACGCGAGTAATAACCGTTTGCTGCCGCGGAATCGACATCAAGTGTCAGCTTCGCGTCAACGCGATGCTGGCACTTGCTCTCTCTCCGGCGCACTGCTTTCACTTGTCTGATCGAGTTGAATGACCGACGTGGCGCAGCGACCGTAGGGGAGGGAGTAAGAGCGTAACCGAACGTCTACGCTTCTTAGGCCGCGGAGAGGGGGCAAGGCCGCCGCACACTGTGATAAGATAGGAGCCCCAGTTACGGCTCAAGGAAATATAAAAATTGGGGTACTGCATGGGCCCTATTATGCTGTAGGGAGAAAGTGTGTTTTTGAGAAATATATGATATAAAATATATAAAAAGTATAAAATATGTTTATAAGTTATATATATGTAAAATATATTTTATATTTTTAAATATTTTATATTTTTAAACATTTTATATTTTTATATATTTTATATTTTTATATTATATATATATTTTATATATATATATATATATATTGAAAATATATTTTATATATTCTTAATGCTATTTTTAATTTTATAATTATTATTAATTATTTTTTATTTTATTATTGATATTTTAATTATTTAATATTCACTCGGGTTATTCTCACCACTTTCCAAACTGTTCTCTTTTACCTACTCAACTCCTTCAAGGTCTTCTCAAAGGAAATGTTGTGTTAAAGTGGATATTAATCTAACTTAGAAATCAATGGATAACTTTGCTTTAAATTTATAATAAAAAGCTTTAGTTTTGTATTTTTGACGTGGACAAAGTACAATTTAAAACAAAAACAAAACGTGGTAACAATGAAAACTTTGAAAAGAAAGTTCTAATATGTAGGGTATCTAAACAAGGTCTGTATACAGGGTGCGGCGCCAAAATCCGGACAAATTATACATTTTCTCCAAACATATTTTTTATTGCAAAAACAAAAAGGTTTACAAAATTTTTTTAACCACATTATTTGTAAGGCCATAAAGAAATATAATATAACATATTTACTCAATATATCCCCCGCTTGCTTGAATGACCGCCTCCATTCTCGGTCTGAAGCGTGCGTTTTAATGTGTCACGATTCATATCGGTGAATGCCGCTTCAATAGCGGCTCTCAATGATGCAACATTTGGATGTCTGGACTTGTTCGTGACCCTTTCAACTACGCTCCATACATAGAAGAAAGGATTCAAATCTGGGCTGTTGGGAACACAAAAGCAGGTTGCAGCGTTCAACTCGCTTTGTCCTGGCGGCTTCGGAAAGCATCTGTCTCACTTTAATTGTGTAAGACTTGTAGCGGAGGTCCTCCTCGACGATTCGACGCATAGTTTTCTTGCTCACACCAACAACTGACAACAATTTTCGGATCGACTGCCCTGGATCCTCAAAAATCAGCTCCTGAGCCCGTTGAATGATGTCGGGCGTCCTGACAACGCGCTCCTTCGAGTGGGTTTTCCTCGCCGGTGTTGCAAAACCTTCGTTGGACTTCTCCGACTCATTGTACTTTGCGATGACATTATACACAGTCGATCTCGGGTACCCGAAGAACCGAATGATTTCTGTCGCCGAGCGCCCAGCACAAACACTTTCGATAATCGCGGCTCTTCGATTATACTTCGCACTTGGTTTCAACATTGCGACTGTTTAGAGGTTATGATGGTTTAGTACATGCGTCAAGCTATTTGAACGCTAATCGCGACATCTACCAGTGGTATAGAACGGTGAGAATTTCAGATTAAATTTTGTCCGGATTTTGGCGCCGCATCTTGTAGATCAATATTATACATTTATAGTATTTCAATTTAATGTGTATTAGTCATTTAAAGAATTTTCTTCGAAATAATCATCAAATCAATAATCAAAATTAATATCAATTATTAATTAATTTTTATTATTGTATTGAATTATTAATTTGTATTGAATTATTAATTATTAATTGACATAAAAATCAATATCAGTCATCATAGATAAAACCACAAATAATTTTAAAATTAATTGATTAATTGATTAATTGATTAATTAATTAAACTTTGATGTAATTAATTATACACTGATTAACCCTTTTATTGCCGACCGAACTTTTCGCAAGTGTTGCTAACAATGATATATCGTTGCTTGGCACTATAAGGGTTAATAGTCAATTTCATCAATCGATTATAATTCGTAATTACATATCCATCATTCATCAAATGATTCGTTAATTACATATATGATAATTAATTTTATGATGATTAATTTACTGGCTATTTTAATCAAATAGAATTTTAATCAATTAATATCAATTCAACTTTGAATTGATATTTTCTAACTGTCAAAACGCGATAACAGACCGTGGTGCTGAAAATTGAGCAACGACTTGCATCGAACTTGCTAATCGCGGAAAAGAGACAATAAGTTTATATGCCTTTTTTCAGACATGATGAATACTTCTGAAACTCTGTCTATGATATCGTTAATAGAGACTTTTTCTAATTACAAGCATTTTTGGTAGTTGATATTTGTCTAGAAATATATCTCGTCAGGGTTCGAGCTGAAAGCGCGCGGATATTAATTTCACGCTCGCGTGTGCCTTTCATTTCGCCGTCGGACGATAAGCCGAATTTGTTTCGCCGATTGTTCAATCGATACACACCGAGAGAGGTAATCTTCCGCTTGAGTGCGCGCGTACCCTCGTAAAATACAGATCGCGGTGTTTATATTAATCGTCGGCCGAACGAATCTTTCGGCAAGGCACTGTGCAATACGGACGCGGAAACAGATAAATTGGCGCTGCCGTGTTCTCCGACTGATTTACGATCGCGAGATTTCGATAGAGTGGCTGCCGCGGACGCGCGAGCAGCAATCGACTGCGATAGGCGACCATAAAGATGGCCAATTTTTGTCCTCATGACAGATTGAATCGGGCCTGCAATCGAATCGCGGACGGAATACACGTCGCGACGCGATTTTTGTGCATCGACTTAATCCGCCGACGACTAAAAATTCTATCGCAAGCCGCAGCGACCGCGGCTTTCATTTGTTTTACAACGGCGCGGGATTATGGGATTTCACGGAAATAATCTTCAGCGCGGGGATGTATAATGCCGACGGGAAATCGTGCCGCCCATTTTTACTTGTCGGCCGCTCGCGAGGCGCTCGCGCAAAAAACTGCAAAATTAAACGCGTTTCCCAAAGCGGATGGAAATCGTGGGCGGCGTTCAAATCCAATTTCCACAAATTTATCCCGGAGCAAGGATAAATGTGTTTTATTGTGCGGCGCCGCGCGGATTTATTCCCGGAATGCTAGGCGAGCATTCCTTATACATGCCTCTTTAAGCGGTTCCTTTATACCTTTATATATCGAAGGAGATCGCGATGAGTCGCGGAAAATCATTGTTTCCTCTTTCTTTCCCCCTCCCTCCTCTCACACTCTTTCTCTCTCTTTCCTCTACTCTTTCTCGCGAGACGTGCTCACGATAAACTTGCTTTCCACTTTCGAGATCCTTTCGCCGCACTTCTTCATTCAACAGGACGTACGCTATTAAAGGTAGAGCGGGAAAATCGAATCTAGTCGTCGCGGCAAAGGAGGAGAGTAACGTTTGTCGTCGCTAAAGGTTCCCGGCCTTTCTCTCGCAACGAGTCGAGTTGCGTGCTCGATCGTGAAAATAGAGAAACCTTGATTTGATGTTGCTGTTCGTGCGCATTTTTCGCGATATTACTGCACAGTGAAAATTATATGACCTCGCCGTCGTTGCGATCTGGTTTCCGTGCGTTTCCTCCTTCCACCGTCTTTGCCGATAAACCGTACGAGAAAAACGTTTCTCCCGCTTTGATACGCGTTACAGAAGCGAACAGCGTTTAATAATCCGCTACACGCGATGGATATGTTAAGCGAGAAGTATCGCGAGCGGAAAATTTTCGCGCGGGACGAATTTGTGCGAGGCGTTTTGTTCGTGTTATCGATGTTCCCTATACAAGCGCGCTGCAAAGAAAGCAAGCACGAGGCCGGGCTAATAAAAGAAAAATATTGGCTTTGACATTATGGGAAATAAAAGAATGCTAGACGAGATGGCGCGTCCCGCCGGGCGACGGCCGACAGCGCCAGCTGGGATAGTCTGATTTTCTAAAAACAGATGAGACGCTGGCGCGATTAAAATTTATGAGACCGCTATCCGCCACCGGTTAAAAGTCCACGAAAGCCACCGCCGCTCGCCTCGGTTTATTTTCCGTCCTTCAGCACTTCTAGGAAACGAAAGTGAAATTACGGCGAGCCGCGCGGACTATAAAAATTTTACACGCTCGGATTGATCGCGTCCCGCTGAGAACTGTTTTCTATTTCCGTCTGTCAGATTAGATCCCTAGAAGACAAGATCTGTCCAAGTCGAATTTCAGCCCCACTTGGGGCTTAAACTTTCTGTACACAAACAATCTGTGTACAGACATCTGTACACACACAAAAGGGACATTATTATTTTGGAAATATTTCCATTTTTGTCGTGTTAATCTCCAAATAAAATTACATATGGTTAAACAAAGATAAATTACTTGCAAGAATATATTTTATTCTATTCTGAACGAAGAAAAACCTGTGCTCTTATTATTTAATAATAATTTTTATTAATAGAAAAAATAGGATTGAGAATATGTTTTTAAATATGTTTTATCCCTTATGCGTAGAAATGCTTTAGAATAATTTTGAGAACTATATCCTTTTCCAAAAAAGTGAGTAAACTACTGTGATTGGTTCTGTCATTTTGAAGTATCTATAAGCTGAACAAATGAAAGAAGATTTGAATAATAGCTAGATTCCATCTACACCTATTGCGAGAGAGATTCTAAATGAAGCTTATAAATGATTTAACTATAAACAATAAGTTTGGCTTGGCACGTCGAGCAAAAATAACAAACCTCGTTGACATAATTTTCAAAATCTAAAAGAAGACTCATCATCATCGAAAAAAATACAAGTGAACGAACTATTTTACGCAAATACATGCAGATAATATATATCTATGTAAATGCAAACCATTCGACAAAATAATTTCCCGCGACATGTAATGAAAAATTTGCCGCTAATGGAATAACAAAATACTAATTATACGATAAATTAAGATCTTCTGGTTTCATATCGCACCGGAATCTTTTAACGTCTCGAAAAAGCTTATCTCCCTCTTTCTTTTTTTTTCTTTCTTCTTCTTCGGTGTAATAAATATTTTTTAATTAATACATCGTGCCGCACGCGAATCGCGCGACGGATTACGTGGCGTGCTGTCCCGCATAAATTTCCGCGAGGAAAGATTCTATTTCCTCCAACAGTCGTGCGCACGCGCACTTTCTAAGCAGAAGCCCAATAAATTGGTCTTGGCGGCAATCCAAAGCGTATCTTATCGCGGCATTTTTTAATGAATCAGCAGGCTGTGCATTTAATATGCATGCCGGACGCGATGTCTAAAAAGGCCCGGCATTACGGGACGGGAATAGCGGCCGATGACGCATCGCAAGAACTGAGGGCGAAGGCAGACGCACAAAGACGCGTCGAAACGTTTGCGACATCGCGCCTTCGTTCGCGCGCGAGCTGTTCAATTTCTTTCAGGGGAGGCGTGCCGAGATACGTGTGTCTGTCTATCATGCGTGTGGGCATGGTAATCACGTTTGGATCCAACGATCCGCCGTGACTCAACGATCATTGACGATTTCTTTCGATTGTCGGCGCGCAACACAAGGTGAAGCCCTGGCTTCACCCAAGGTATCACTTTGGCGATTGCATTGCGATTGATGATTATTAAATAGAGCATTATCTAATTGATAATCATCAATCTCAACCGGTGGCTGCTTTGCTTAAGAGAGTCTACGTAAGATCTCGTAAGCGAAACTTACTCAATCGTGAAAATCAAATAAAGTGAAGAATTAGGATCCTGAAGCTCGTTTAAGTAACTTTTGTATAGTCGGCTGATTAAAGCTTGCAACACTTTTCTTCGATGAGTTTTGCAACGCATTCTGTACTCAATAGATAAATGTGTCTCCTGAGAAATACTAAAAATAAATTCTCCAAGTTGGATATCGGGATGCATTACGAAACTCACTGAGGAAAAGTGTTGCAACTTTTAATCAGCCGTACTGTAGTAGTCCGATTGGTGCTCCATTCTTTATTCACTTTGTTGAAGTTTGGAGCGAAAATAAAAAATATCTTGAATTAACAAATTTTTGAGCGAAAATTAAAAGTAATTCCTCAAAGAGAGAGAATTTCTAAAAATTTTTCTCACAGCAGAAGCAAATATATAGAAAATAATAAAAGTATATTAAAAGCGACAATTATAAGACAAATAAACAACATAAAACGAAAAAGAAACTTTATAACATTACATTAATTTTACGATTAAATACACACAGAAAAATATCATCTTACTGTTGAAAAAGATTATTCAGTTTACTTTCAATTCGTTTAAATAATAATTATGTTCAATAAAGAAAATATTTTCTTAATAATAGTTTTAAAATATATATTGAGAGGAAAACATATATGGCAAATCAAAAATACTTATTCAGTGAGTGTAATTAGTATATTTATTTAAATTTCAATTCTTTTAGTAAAATAGAACAAATAATCGCTTTGAAAAACAGTTAAAATTTTAAGAAAATATATGTTTTCTTATTTAAAAAATATTTTGTATATTAGTATAAGTGAATATGTTATTACCCAACAAATAATTATTTTTTTTATTTTTAGATACTTTTTCTTTCAGTATATTCATCACAAGCTTCTTAGAGAAACTGATTATCATGTGCTTAGAAGAAGAGAATTTATATTCTTTGTAAGAACATTATAAAAAAAAATATCAAGAAAAAAATTGGTTCAACTATATGCAGTAAGAAAATCTTACTGCATATAGTTTCCATTATCATTTTTGTTACCATTTAATATTTTTGATTATTAAATTTATGAAAATTTGGAACGTTTTTTAGACAAATTTGATGCTTATGAGGAACGTATGATAAATTTTCTGATACATAAATGCATAAAATTTAGGAACAAATATTACATTATATTAATTTATTTGTGAAAGCATGTATTTTTCTGTGTGTAGGTTTCGCAACTTAGATCTCGCGTTGGCTCTTGGCTGTTTTCTTCTCGATGATTATACATCAGAGAGCATTTTGATCCTTCAGTTGATCAACAATCGAATCACTTTCGAGCAGGAACAATGGCTTCTCTCAAAGTCATTGTGCGCGACTGGAGATCAGCAGAAGTATGCCATATGTACAGGTGTTCGTGTGAGGTGTTTCTACGCGTAACATTTGACCTTCGTTTCACCCGCGACGCACTTCACTTTGTTACAAAGTCGCGCATCAAATTCGATTCGATGATATCGAGAGAGGGAAAAAGAAAGAAAAGAAGAGAGATAAGCGCCATTTAATGCGAAAGACCGCAGCTACAGATTTCTCTAATGAAATCATTCCCATGATCTTGACCTATAATGACTAAGCGTGCGCAAGCGTACACTTCATCGCTAGTAATTCAACGGCGCCGTAGGTTTTCTACGTAACTGTCGTCATCGTCGGAAGAACATGGTTAATGGATATTAATAACTGTATTCTCGCGACGACTACCGTACATGCGCTGCGCGCAATTTGTCGTTATTTCACAATGACATAAGCGGACTTATTTTCGTGTCTTTTACCAAGAGACTTATAACATAGAGGAAAAATGCATTTTTTAAAAGATATAAATAAAAAGATTATCCTGACGCGCGCGTTCTCTCCCTCTCTCTCTTTTGGTTCGTCTCAAAGAGAGAAGCATTTACTCTTTCTTATCAAAGCCGAAAGACGTTTGGGAAGGTATTTTTCAATGCACGGGGCTTTTGCGTACGTCGTCTATGCTATATTCTTCTCTATCTCCGCTATTCCTTAAATAAAATTATACATGACGGCTTTACGGAAGCCCCCGCGGGCTTATATTCGGTGCTTTCAAGCTATTTGGACGTAAAGATGCGCCAGCGTTGCGTTTAACTTAACGTGCGCACCTGCAACAGCGGCGGCGGCGACGGTGGCGGCGTAAAACGGCGGCAAAGATCGAATGCAAAAACCATACAAAATCGCGGAGACGTGATACAGTCGCTTGTTGCCCGGGGCAGACATATTGGCCCCGGAAAGCGTGCTCGGAAAGTATAAAATATTTCAAAGCTTGCCTCCACCCTCGTTCTCCCTCTCAACCGCTTGGCCAATGTACCGCGCTCCTCGCTGACTCTTTCTCTCCATCTCGTCGGCTTTTTCCTTTTCAGCTAACCCACCTTATATAATATATCGTCCGCGCTTGTAACGCGTTCCTACCGCCTCTTGTCTCTCGCGTGTGCATAATCCCGCAGTTTATCAGCCAGTGGATCTCCATTCATATCCTGCGGGGCTGTTTCGCGAACAACTTCTGATTTTTCATGACTTCCCACTAGTGCCGCCGTCGTGGCGCACGCGTCAGGTGCGTTTACGCGTATGCAATAATACCTGCAAACGAATCAAACGCTGTAAATGACGGAGCCCTTTGTGAAACAGGCGTCATGTCGACGTCACGCATTTATAACGTCGAATCTGATTGGGCGATTATCGTTTTCATATTGATATTCGGTTAAATCTTTCGGCTAGCCGCGCGTACGCTCACATCCTGCACGGATTAATCGGAACAAATAGATGAGCTTATTAATTTTGATGATGATATTATCGTGATATGTTCGCTCGTAAGCGAGCTCGCATTCCACGATTCGTGACATAGCCGCGCACGCTATTCATCAGTCACGAACGGAGGATCGGAATCGGAAGAGGGCGGGATGGGAGTGGGAGAAGAAGAGAGAAAGGGAGAGAGGGAGGGGAAGAGAGAGAGCCTTCCTCGATTTCGAGGAGAGGATTTAATTGTTCGCAACTTGTCCTCTCTTCCGCGCGGGATATCTCGTTCTGGCTTTAATTCGACCGTTTGTTCTCGATATTTCAACGCGACAAATTGCTCGGCGGATCTATGGCTCGGTATTATCGGCCGCGCGAGTCGCATCGCGATGACGTTTACGGGAACGAGGGGACATATAACGTATGTATGCCCCTTGCTAACAGACCAATGTTATCTGCCAAGATGCGGCGTAACGTACATTCTGACCTCGTATTGTCCATCTATCCATCTCATGTATTATCGTCTACCTTTAATTCACAATCGATAAATCCGACGATCGTCTGATTCTATTATTACTTAAGTGAGTCGATAATAGTAACAAAAGACGCCCATTCAACACATCGTGACAAGAACCGTTTGTGTATATAGGAAAACGATGAGATTACTCTCCAATAATGTACTCACCACGTCCCGACGATCGCACATCGCTACTCCGGCTTTCCTGATATTCATTTCCACGCGAGATTCACTTTCGCCAAACAGTAGATGCGTAAAACGCGGAGCGATTTCGATCGATGTGTTCATGACGGCTGCTTGACGCAAGAAGATAGAAGATGCCCGCGCAATGCATGTTGGACACCGAAAATGCGCGCCAAGATGTAACCAGTGTTGCCTCGACTGCAACGACGCGTTATACATCTATATATCTATACATACATATATATATATATATATATATATATATATATATATATATATACAGGGTGAGCCATTTTAATCGACGGATCCAAATTGCTCCTAAAATACGCCAGCTACAAAAAAAGGTTAAGACAAGAATTGTAGAGGACAACGGAAGATTTATTTAATTAGATTAAGATAACTGCAATTTATCATAATTATAAAGATGTTGTTTTTACTCAACGGATTACAACAAAGAAAGATATGATGGAACGAATTCGTAGAGCTTGCACAGCCATTCCTAGAGACACTTTGCTTTCAACGATGAGAAATTTTGAACGACGTTTAAATTTGTGCCTTGAAGCAAATGGAGGCAACTTTGAACAGTTACTCCGTGGGTAATTTTGATAAATTGCAGTTATGGTGAGAGGCAAGGGCACTCACGATAATCAAGCACCCCAGATGTGAGAGGCAAGGGAACTCACGCACCCCAAAGAAACAGAACTTACTACGTCCACGTCGTTGTTTCCGGGTAACGCTAAAAGTATTGAATTAACATCTTCCAAGTTCTTGATTTGACCTTCTTGGACTCAAAAAAAAATCTAAATATCATTTTTAACGTAAAATTTTCTGCTCTTTTCGAATCCGGTGTCAAAAATAGGGGTTCTAATTTAAAAAATGACTTTGACCTTCGAATGACCTTGAAAATCAATCTGAAGGTCAAAATTATTAGCACGATAAAATGACCCCCGTTGTCCTCTACAATTCTTGTCATAACCATTTTTTTGTAGCTGGCGTATTTTAGGAACAATTTGGATCCGTCGATTAAAATGGCTCACTCTTTATATATATATATATATATATTCGATGATAACTTACTCTTATAACAAATGTGTGCGAGGGGATTTTGGTAAAAACGCGTATGATCTAGCTAAAACGTTCTTTTCGCGCGTTGTGACT
>NW_022639723.1:91653-104863 GCF_010583005.1 Odontomachus brunneus
TAAACCAACGCTGCTGCACAATATTCAGGATCACATTTCTCGCGTCGTTTTACCTTTCTCTTTCTTATTGATTATCACCGTATTTCTAATTCCCGACTAATAAACCCGACGACCATTTGATTCTATTATTATTTGAGCGAGTGGACGGTAATAACAAAGTAGAAGACCTGTATTAATAGTCGTTATTGGAAAACTGTCTCACGTGAAATATTCAGATTTGAATTTGAAGTTAAATTTGGAGAGATTACTCTCCCTCTAATGTACTTACTGTAATGTACTTACGATACATGCCGATGATCGCACGTTGCTACTTCGACTCTCCTAATATTTATTTTCGCACTGAGACTCATTTTCGACAGCAGACACGTAAAGTGCGGCACAAAGCATGTATCCATAACGGCTGCCAACGCAAGAGGATCCGAGATGCCCGCGCAATGCATGACCAATGCTGAAAATGTTCGTCAAGACGTGAACGGTGTCGCCCTGCTAAAAGGACGTGCTCTATACACCCCTCTCCCTCTTTCTTTCTCTTGCTAATAGACTAACACCACGTTGAGATTCGTCGTCGTATATACCCATAGACTGGTGGTCTGTTTTTTTCAGCTGCACTACTGAACTCGTGCAATAAGTTAAAGTGAGACAAGTATATCTTTTCTCACTCTAACTTATTGCACCAGTTCAGCAGTGTAGCTGAAAAGAACAGACCACATATATATATATATATATATACCACATTTGTCATTTTATCTTTCTCTTTCACTCTGTATGTGACTCTCCTTACCTCGACGTTTAATTCGTGGATTTGCGGGAGTGAAGCCACACACTTCACGCACGCAATTATAGCGCCGTGATTTTTACTGGCGACAAGAGGAGCCAACTTCTCTTCCAAATTAGGAAATGAACTCGTAGTAAGCACGCAGACGAGATATCTTGGGTTTTAGTCAAGTTTCTTTACTTCCTTAATTAACAACAAACGTTAACAAAATCGACGTATGTGCTTTCGAAGCACGAGTTAAGCACGCGGAATATAATTCCTGAGAGTGAGCGAATTGTAACGTGAAATTGATAAATTGAGAACGTACGATGACTTCGACAGAAAACCTGTTACCGTTAGAAAATTATTCACAGTCTGCTTGGTCTTAGAGTTCGCGTGCTATTTAACTGTCTAACGGCCGACGGTGGCGAGACGGTATTGGTCGCTTTCGAATTTGAGTGTCACCGTTACTAAAATCGGTTGTTAAAACGTATGTTTACATAATGGTAGTTCTTATGTGCCGAATCAACGCACGTCAGGTTCGGGAAACACGTCGGTCAAGGAGCGAATTGAGCCGAAATCACGCAGTTGCCACGTGATTGATCGGAGCGATCGCAACGACTTAAGGCCGCTAAATATTTTGAAAGAATCTCACAGCTCGCTATTGAAAGCTTCGAGAGTCCTCCAGAAAATTACCGAACGCGATATCAATAATAAACGTAGTCCCTTTATTTCTCTCTTTTCTTTTTTTCAATCCTAAACACACTCTATCATCAATTTCAATTATCATTAGATTTCTAATTCGTGATCGATAAATCCGACAATCACGCGATTCTATTGCTACCTATGAGTCGATAGTAACAATGTAAGACGCCGTTTCGATACGTCGAGACAAGTACCGATTGTGTAATACTTAGAAACGGGGAGATTATTCCCTAATAACGTACTTACGATACATCCCGAGGATTACGTATCACTATCTTCGGCACTCCCGATACTCATGTCCTCGTGAGACTCACCTTCAGGCAGATCAAAGATGCATGAAACGGGGGAATGTTGTTGCTGCTCGACGCGAAAAAGACCAAGATCACCCGGCACATGCCTTTCTTCCTTCCTTCAATATATGGCTCCAGGCATCCGGCACATACCAAACACACCGAACGTGCCACTACGCTACATGATGCCATCTGTCGGCATAGTTCCAAAGATACTTTCACCGTTTGATAGATCGATATTTAGCGCACATTATCGACCAGCCACATTTATCTCCAGCGTGTTTCGCATCACTGGTGTTTTTCATCGTGCCTGATCAATTGTGCGGCTATATTCGGCCTTCTCGCATCAGCTGCCGCTACGAACACATCGATCGAAATCACTTCGTGCTTTACGTGCTTTACGCGTCTTCTGTCCGTCGACAATGAGTCTCACGCGGAAATGAATGCTGAGCGATGTGCGATCGTCGAGATGTATCGTAAGTAAACATTATTAGGGAGTAATAATCTCGTATAACAATGCATGCAACCACTGCTTGTCGCGACGTGTTACGGCATCTCTTAGGCCCGCGTTAGTAATTGTTGCTTGAAATTTGCTTCAAATGAGATATTCATATTCAAGTTTAGCAAGAGAAAGGGAGAGAGAGAGAAAGAGAAAGAGATGTATAGATCGCGTCGTTGTAGGAGACATCGGTTACATCTTGCGCATTTTCGGCATACGTTATGCATTGCTCGGGCATCCTCGATCTTCTTGCGTCGAACAGCCGTCATGGACACATCGATTGAAATCGCTCCGCGTCTTTCGTGTCTTCTGTTTAACGAGGAGTCTCGCGCGGAAATGAATGCCAGGAGAGCCGTAGTAGCTATGTGCGATCGTCGGGACGTATCGTAAGTACATTATCAGAGAGTAATCTCCCCGTTTCTATATGATGTAACTACTGTTTATCGTGACTGCTGAGCCGGTCTTTTAGACCTATGAATAATCGTTTTTTAAAACTTGCTTTAAATGAGATATTCATATTCAAATTTACAGTTAGATGTGAGTTTTTCAGTGGAATCGCACGTTTATAAATACAGTGTCACATATATCACGTCTATTTCAACTAGAAATCTCAGATTTAAATAAATTTAGATTTGAGTATCTCGCACGAAACAAGTTTTAAATAACGACTATTAATACAGGTCTTACACTTTGTTATTACCGTCGACTCGCTCAAGTAATAATAGTCGAGATAAATTAATCTGGAACTAGAAATGCGGTGATAATGGCCTAGTTTACATCGTGCACTTGATACGCGTATTAAATAATAACTTTCTATTAAATAATCTTAACCATCTTAATAATCTTAATCATCTTAATAATCTTAATCATATCGATAATGTACATAAACAACGGTATATTAAGCTGCTATAATACTCAAGAAGACGTATTGTATCGATTGAATGCGTCATCGTTGATATGCATTGTCAATATTAGATTATTTATAGAAAGTTACTATTTAGTACGCGCATCAAGTGCACGATGTAAACCAGGCCAATCAGTAGAGAAGAGGGAAGATAAAACGACGCGAGAAAATACACGCGACGCCGAATTTCGGACGGTAGCGTTGGTCTACTAGTAAGAGAGAGAGAGAGGAAGAGAGGGAGAGAGAGAGAGAGAAAGTGTATAGAGCGCGTCGTTGTAGAAGGCAACACTAGTCACGTCTTGGCGCGCATTTTCGGCGTACGTCATGTATTACGCGGACATTCTCGATCTTCTTCCATCGAACAGCCATCATAGACACATCGATTAAAATCACTCCGTGTTTTACGCGTCTGCTGTTTGACGAAAGTGAGTCGCGTGCGGAAATGAGTATCAGGGGAATCAGAGTAGCGATGTGTACTCGTCGAGACGTATCGTAAGTACATTATTCAGAAATAATCTCTAATAATAATAAATTTACTTTTATATTTCTACATGATGCAAGCGCTGCTTGTGGTGACGTGTCGAGTCGGCGTCTCTCAAGTCCGTGTTAATAGTTATTGCTTGAAACTTGCTTTAAATAAGATACTTATATTTAAGATTATAGTTAAATATGGGTTTTTTAATAGAATCATGTTTATAACCACAATGTCACATATATCACGTGTGTTTCAACTGGAAAATTCAGATCTAACTCTAAATTCAAATTTGAGTATCTTGTGCGCGTAAGACAAGTTTCAACGACTATTAGTACAAACCTTTTAAACTTTGTTATTACCATCGCCTCGATCAAATAATAATAGAATCGAGCGGTCATCAGATTTATTAATAAAAAAATTTGAAATGCAGTGATAATCAGAGGGAAAGAAAAAAATAAAATGACGTAGGCGATATACTGAATCTCGGACCAGTGTTGGTCTATTAGCAAGAGAAAGAAAGGAGACACACACACACACACACACACACACACACATATATATATATATATATACACACACACACAGAGAGAGAAGGAGAGGGAGAGAGACAGAGATCACAAAATATTTTTTTGTGTAGCGTTCTGGCTCTTAGAGGCCAGTCATACATTTCGATTGCAAATCTCAGAGATATGATTTGTACAATTTTTGTGTCAAAATCTGTTCAGATTCGCTTTTACATTCCTGCAACTCGATATTCGTCTTTGTAAATTTTTCTTAATTTTCAACGGCTAATATTTCCTGCAATCACCGCGTAACCTGCAGGACGTATTTCGCAAGTTGAAACGCGTTATCAACAAATACGCCAATCTTGTATCTTTCGCCGTCGCCGCAATTCCTGATTCGATTGCCGACGGGACAGGATGGTTCGATTTTCCGTGGCATGTTTCGATTTTCTCTCGACGGGATGTCCAGTGGCGGCCGGCGGCGGGGCGAGTGTGGCGGTATGTAAAAAGCGAACGAGGCGATCTTGTTTTCGGATGGACGCTCTCGTAAAACAAGCGAGGATGTATCTCTCGGCCACGATAAAACGCGATCGTGGCTGACGTTCGTTCCTGCACCTCTTCCCATTTTCTCGGCGCCGTTTTTCCATCGGTTTGCGGCCGTATCCCGCCTACCCTGCGATAATCTCTTCCTCTCCACATGCCATTTTCTTTCTTATCAATCAATACGATCTCCGTTATCGTGCACATTCGCGCCGTGTCAGATTTTGATTGTTATCGCTCGCCGTCCGGATTGTGTTTCCGAGCGATATACGCGCCAAATTGTCAAGTTAATTTGATCTATCGGATATTGGCTGCGCGCGCGCCTTTGCAATCTGCAAAAACAAAATACATCGATATCGGTCTTACGTCTCTCTCATTGCACGCGAATGAGAGCAATCACGGGGGATTATGCGGCGTATCTATCGATTTAGAACGCGACTCGCGCGCGCGTCGTGTATTTATCGTTCGTAATTTTAATTATTTCGGCACACGAGATGTAAAGCGCGCGGATGGTAAGCACCCGATCGGAAGTGCTTTCCCGGCCGAGTAATCGCGACGGCGGCGGGGCGCGGTCGCGCTCCCACGCCGGTCGGAAATTAATAAATACCGGAATTTCCAGCAAGCCGGTCGGATTAAAGCTCGGCGGTGGCAATCGATATCCCGGCGGTGCAAAAAGGGGTAAAGGGATAGGCGGAAATTGAAGCGAGGCGTAGGGAAAGAGAGAAGCTGGCCGCAAGGGAGAGACGACAGGAAAGAGAGGAAAAAATCAACTTTGCCTCCTACTAAGAGCATTACGTATCGGCAGACAGTCCGCGCCAGTTAAATTTATAATAAGTTTCACGATCTCTTTTCCGATACATGTATACTCTTTTTCTTGCCGCGCGCGAAAGTATTTACAGAAGGAAACCGTGATATTTATTGTGTATAATACGCGCTGAGTTCGTCGAGTTTAAGTCACGTAAAAATAAGGAGATTAAAATATTAGCGCGAATTTTAATTCTAAAAGCTATTCTCTCCCGTTTGCCACAACTACGGTTGCATCTTTCGCTCATTAAGAGGTGAATTATTTGTTCAGGTCCAATGAAAATAACGATATTCTGTAGTTTATATGAAGAAAACTACTGAACGAATACGTTTGAATTTTATGTGTAATAAATATATTTGCATTGGGAGAAATAATTTATAAGCATTTTTGTGCGAAAATAACATTATCAGAATCCCTAGTTTATTATGAGGAAAATGAAAAAATTCCTTATAAAATAGTGTTGTAATCTCTCGAGCCAGAATTTGTATTTTCGTTTTAGTTTTTGATAAGATAAAACAAGAGCGAATTTATATAAAATTTATATAAAATGGTTTAAATTTTTCTCTAAAATAAATTAGAATTCAGTTGTTTACAACTAAAAATTCTAACTCAAGAGACTATAATTATAATATTATTTTATCAAAAAAAATGTTTATGTTTCTCATTAGACTATTGTATAAACATAAATTATATAAACCAGGAAAGTGTGCAAGAGCTGCAGACAATCGTTGCTGTGGCATCATTTCTACACCAAAGGAAATTATAAATTATTTTTTCTCTCAATTCAAATATATTATTTATACAAAATTACATATATATTATATACAATAATATAAGTAATATATTATATATATTATATATAATATATTACTTATACAAAATTACATATATATAAAATTCTAACATTTTCACTTGATAGTTTTCTTTAAACAACTTTCTAAATATTGTTGCTTGGCTTATTTTGACTTGAGGAAATAATTTGTTTTAAAGAACACATTACTTAATAACATTTCTATAGAATTTTAATCAAACTCGTACACTCGTACACTACAAATTTGATTACAGAAATAAATTAATTACTGTTAATTAATTAATCAATTAATTAATTAATTAATTACAATTAATAAAATAAAGCCTTTCATAAAAACTTTTGATAAAGGAATAAAGCAACCAAAGAAATTGTGTAAATTTCGAAACATACTTTAATAAAATGAAAGAGTGCGTCACGAAAATCCTGTTGTGCTTCTCGAAGATTTTCCCGGTATTGTCTTTTGAAGTACCTGAGCGCTACATTGTCTCGGCCGCCGTAAAGCGTATACGGCGAGTTCGCTGTCCCTAAAGAAGGTGACGCGTCGCAGAAAAACGCGATGACAGACAAGTAGCACAGTATTACTCGCGCCCGGCTATGGCGCTCGGAGAACATCTCGTTCTGAAGAACCTCCGAGCGAGTTAACTTTATTAGAGCTTCTTATGGACGCGCTCGCGAAACGATGTCTGGTAAAAAGTCGAAAGAGAGACAGAGAAACGTACAGCATAGAATTGCGAGCAGATGACAAAGAAAGGGAGCGAGAATGCACGAGATGAGGTGAGCTTTCTCACCTATCTCTACGAGGCGAGGCTTTCACGTGACGAGTAGCTGGTAACGAATGGCCGTTACCACTCGCGCAGCACAAAAGCCTCGTGGCACAAAACAGGGGATGCCGTCGGCGATGCACAGCTCCGAGGGTGATTTCGCTCGTTTCGCACGCTATCCCGTCGCGGCGTGATACTTCATGCGTTTTGCATTTCAAGCCGCCGCGGCGACTTCGTTCGCCCACCGAACGGCGTCGGCTCACGAAATAAAACACGGATCATTAATCGCGAAGCGTTGGCACTGGGATTACGATCAGACACGCGATAGCCACCTGGAGAAAAACGGAGGGAGATGTTCATGAGCTACAGGCGCATAGCCACATGGTCCGATGTCTTGCGAATTTGCCTCAGCGCGGAATTTTCATTTCAAATTAGCTTACGGAGAAAAAACTTTGGTTAAATTGACCCAACAATAAAGGAACAAAACGTATTTTGGTTGGAGGAAATAAAATTGTTGATTCTTCCAAATCCTGATCAACCAAGTTTGATTCTAAAAACCTGAAATTCTATTTCCTTCTACCAAGACGCGTTTGAGCCGCTCATCGTCAGACTAATTCAATCAAACATATTTCTCATTTAGTTGAACCAAATATTTTATTTCTTTAATGGCAATTTAAAATGACTATATGGTTCTCTTAAAGGATGGGGATTAATAAGCACATCTCTCGTATTAATAGTTATTACCTAACTTATTTAAAATATTTAGGATGAATATTCGTATGAATACTCGTTATTCAAAACTTGTTCCACGTGAGATACTTAGATTTGAATTTAGAGTTAGATTCGAGTGTTTTATTTGAATCATGTAATATATATGACATTGTTAAATTTGTAATCGCGATTCAGCTAAAAAACTCATGTCTAACCCTAAATTCAAATATGAATATTTCACGTGAGATAGTTTCAAGTAACGATTATTAACATGAGTCTTAGATTTGAATTCAGAGTTATATGAGAATTTTCAGTTGAATCGCAATTGCAGATATAATATCACATGTATCATAATTCAACTGAAAAACTTGGATCTAACTCTGAATAAAATTCAAGTACTTCACATAAGACAAATTTCAAGTGACAATTATTAATATGAGCCTAGATTTCTTTCCCATTTGTTGCTATTTTTCTAGAGAATTTTGAGAAATAGAATGCAAAAAATGTACAAGTACAGTTTAGGTAAATCGGAAGGAATTTAGTACTTTACCACGGAACTTTCCCGAGTTTACCACTTAAAAGTTAATCAAATAAAAGCAAGCTTTTTTCTCCGTGAGATACACGATATCGAAAATCGCGGAGAAATGTTGCAGCTTGTAAAACCCCGATGAGGGAATCGAGGATTTTGTTTACTTAGTTCTCTTAGCTCCGACACTTCATGCTCGTTCCGTCCCGTGCGCTTGCAGGTAACACCGTACATATTAATACATTTACAAGCTATTCTCTTCGTGCAAAAGTACCATGAGCATCCTCCTGGCTCACTAAAGCGCCTACTATTCGATCGCGCCGCTGAGTGCATCTCTGCATTTCAAATTAAATGCACTCGTGTTTCGACGATACGGGGGTTGCATCGCAGTCGGCGGATTCCTGCTGTGTGGCTGTACTCTTTCCACGAGATTTGTCGAGAAGCGGCGCGGATACGCGCTCTCTGTGCATTCTTCTCCTCTTCCTCCCCTTTTTTCTCCCTCTTCCATTCTCTCTGTTCCGTGGGAGTACACGTACTCTGCATCAGGTGTCCTGAAAAGCACGATGCTTGCGTGTCTGACCTTCTTCTCGCCACTTGGAGTTCTTCGCTGCTTTTTTCTCCCTTTTTCGCTTTTTTCCTTCCTTAACCCACCCACGTGAACTCTTTCCCTTCTGTTACCTCCGCGCGAAACACTCGTATGTCATACGTACATCGTGTAATTAGGCGTGTGATTCGCGCCGCGGGACCGTCTCTTATTTTTCGTACGCGCGCTTTCGCTCTTTCTCCCACTCTTCGCCTCGAGAACGTCGAGTGCAGTCCGTCACGTCTGAGAAATTTTCGGACGCGACGCGTAATCGGATCTTTGCTTTTTTTAGTTGCTTTCGGTTCTTTTCGCGTTTATAAATATGCAAAAATTTAAATAAATGAAAGCTTCGAGAATCTTGACACTCAATTTTGCCACTTGGAAACCTATTTTAAAATTGAAAGAAAAATATCTAAAAAGTTTATGTATAATAATGTAATGAGGGTACTATAATATATATAACATTTATTCTATAGTAATATATTTTTTTCATACTAAGAAAAAGAATACTAAGAAAGATACTAAGAAAAAGAATATGATTCTATAGGTATATTTCGCTCTTTTTTCAAAAAGTTTGAATATTCCAATTAATGACACATCGATTTAAAGCTTATGCCGGATAGATTAAAAATAAAAAGTTTTGTTATTCTTGTTTAGAAGATAAATGATCCAAAAAGTTGCAATCTCAATAGTATAATTGTTTGTTGTTATCATCTTTCGAGCCGTTTATCTTCCAAACGATTACGAGAATAATATTGATATTTTTATATTCTTAATGTACTCGTTCTCAGCTTCAAATCCATGTATAATTTGAATATAATATCCATGTATAATTGGAATATTCAAAATTTTATAAAATCCCATGGAAAAGAGAGCGGTGAAACTTGGCCGCACTCTTTTTCTTCAAATAAAAAAATATACATTTTCTTCAAACTGCAGCTTGTCATGAATTAAATTATTTATTCTATGTAAATGAGGGAATTTAGATTTAAATAAATATGCTATGCAGTACCCACTGAATAAATATTTTTTTACTAATTTTTTCTTCAATGTAAACTTTCTACCAGCGATGTCGACAGGTAAAGTATTCGAGATGCAAATTTTATTTAAAGGTAATTTTCTCGGTTGCCGAACGACCTTTGACAATTTATCGAAATGGAACGTCACATATACGAGCGCTGTTTTCGCGCGCATTATTAAAAGTCTCGACATTTCCGAGCCCATTGTCGTCGCACGACCGCGAGAATCCATTCAGCAACATTAATCATCCTTGACACGTAGAAGCACGTGTGGCTACCGACCTTTTCGTTTCCACTTACCGTCTTATCCCTTTCTATCCCTCTTTGCGCAGCGGCTCTCAGAATCAAACGGAACCCACCGAGCCGTTTATTCTATTCCCTTTCGCAGTCTTCTCTCGCAGCTTTCGTGTCCTTCTACGCGAGCAAGGATAAGGCTCTCAAGAACCGTTTCTCTCTCTCTCTCTCTCTCTACTCTCCCTCTTTCCATCTTTCTATTTGTACTTTTCTCTCAAACAAAAGAACGATGCGAGAGCTGAAAATCCGTTTTGCGCGAGATACAAGTTTTTTTTCCGTGTATATATTATTATTATCCCGTAAGGCGCATGTATTTCGAGACACTTGGTCATTAGTCAGCTTGCAATAACGTGGCGCATTAATTTCATTCGTCCCGAATTTGACGCCAATTCCGCGAAACCGACGTTGAAGCTCTGCAGCGGGACGAATTTTGAGATTACGGGAATTCTCTGTGGAAAATGTTATCAGAACGTTACGTGCGCGACGATTCCGTCCCAATAATCTGCTTCGGCAGAATGCATACATTGCACGGATAATAGAACGTTTGAATAATGTGCGTCCACATAATGGCCGTAACTCTCTGTATCCTGCATTAATACGATATTGATGCTTGCACATTGCGCGTTGATAACTATTGACATTTTCACTCGGCGCCGCCGAGCTGTGCCGTGTCGTCGCGCGCGACAGCACGAAATTCTTATATTTATCACAATAACGGTGTCGAATTGCACGACAATTCAACGTCTTTCACGAGTAGATACATTTTCGTTCGGTTTAATCCGCATCGGGATAAATTAACATTTTTTGACGCGCCCCTATTGCAAAACATATATATATATATATATATATATATATATATATATATATATATATATATATATAACATCTTAAATAATCTTTTTATATAGCAAAATCCATATGATATTCTCGATAACGTATTCGATAACATCATGTTATATTAATAGCTTCAAGTGCGCGATCACGTTAAAAATTAAAAATACATCATTGAAGGTCGATTTTTCATTAGCAATTTGAACTTAGTTTTTAGTTTATATTCTGCTTTAACAATGTATTTAATTTGTTTAAACAGATTTTAAACTTAAGACTAAATTCGAACTACTTAGACACGTTCGAGACTTTAATTTAATTTTAAACTACACGAAGAAAATTTTATATTTCTAAGAGAGAATTTTATAATTTTAAAAATTGGAATTTCATAGTCGCGTAATAGATTGCAATAATCGACTATCCTTTCACTTCACATTCAATTCACATTTTAGGAACAAAAATATGCTGCATTGAGAGCAAAAATATCTAAGAAATAAAAAATATTTATTCGATGAGGGCATTAATAATATATTCAGTAATACAAATATAAAATATTTTTCAAATGAAAAATACACATTTCCTTAAAAATCTAATCTTTTTATGAAAACAATTATTTAAATTATTTAAATATTTTCAATATAAATAAAAGGATTTGGATTTCAGTAAATACGTTATTAATACCCACTTTCTATAAGATAAATATTTTTTATATATCTTTTAAATATTTCTTTCTCAATGTACGTTTTTCTAGTACAATTTTCTATGTTTTTTTTTAGCAAGAACTACTATTCCTGCACACATCTTTAGAAACAAGATTGAAAATAATTTATATGAAAAAAAGACTGTAATATATATGTATTCTCTACATATATATAATATGTAATACGTACGTATGTAATATGTATGTATGTATTATTGAAAAATCGGTCCTATGAGTCCCGATAGTATGAATTCTTCGTTTCATTAGTGTGGCTTTTGCACGAGTGCGAATTAAAGCGAGCCTCGGGAAATCTTGGTCGAATTTAGTTGGCGGACGTTTAAAAACGGCATATTCACGACAGAAGTTCTATTTGTTGTGAGAGAGACCACGCGAGGGACCACTTGATGCGTGCACTTTCATCCGATTATCCTGACGCGCATGTTACAAGTCGTTCGACGACTTAGTGCACGTGTGGTCCGCCTTAAAGGCAGGTTGAAGAGGGCCGGGACGAAAGGTAAAGGGCCGCGCACGGCGCTCATTTCAGCGGAGTATATTCGCATGTTCAGCACTATAAACCCGATCCCAAGCTTATCTCGAGCCCCCGGGGTTGGGCGGCCGTACGTTTTTATTGGATACGGTTTTATTAGAAGGACGGCATATGTCAGTCCGCGCGTCCACTTCCGACCACACGACGTCGCTTATATCATGATCGACGATAATCGGCCCGATAACAGCCAAGAGAATTTCAGGGTAGCAGGCGTTGGAAGGAAAAAGAACGATACCGAGGGGCAGGACGAGAATCGCCTTGAAGCTTTCGCACTGTCGCGAAACGCTTTATCAGACAAGTATGGATGTCGCCCAAGATGAAAATTGATGATATTTGTATCTTATTTACACGGGGATACATTGTTCATAAAATCGACGCTGATAGTAGAATCATTTTTATCGCCGTTTTTCACGAGTAATAATAAAATTGTCAATTAAATTTATTTCATATCAAAAGAGAATCTCGAGCTCAAATGTGTATGTGTATGTGTATGAAACACACGCGAGTCCACGCAATTGTTAATCCCTATCATATAATCGCCTAGAACGATAATATTTTCTTTTTCTTTCGTTCTTTATAGCTTATGTTCTTTTTTTACGCAATCCACTTCGGCGTCCCTATCTGTTTCGTTACTAGAAAAAACGCGAAATCATAATTGAAGGAGGTATGTGACAATGTGACTATCTCGCGGTCTCTTAATTGAAATTTATCGAGATAACGTTGCTCTTGTAAGAGAGCCGCTATTGAAACATGTTGCCGGGACATGACATTGATCACGATCAACGTGGCGCCATTGTTACGCAATAAGTTCGCGGCGGGGTCGCGCAACAATGCGCGATAAATCGCTCAATTAGCATCACGGGCGAATGAGAACTATATCACTATCTCTCTTTCTCTCTCTCTCTCTCTCTCTCTCTCTCTCTCTCTCTCTCTCTCTCTCTCTCTCTCTCCGGGC
>NW_022639723.1:105690-106929 GCF_010583005.1 Odontomachus brunneus
TCTCTCTCTCTCTCTCTCTCTCTCTCTCTCTCTCTCTCTCTTTCTCTCTCCGGGCCCGTCGCTAAATGTTCCAACTGCAAATCGCACGCTTCGCTATATTTGCTCTCACGGCATCTTGATACACGCCTACACGTGTTTGCTCGGTGAACTCGCGCTCGCCTCTTTGCATTCGCCGCCGCGGGAACAGGTTTCGCCGACGGCAGAGAAGAACAGAAAGTGAGAGACGGAGAGGAAGAGAGCGAAACGATAGAAAGAGCGAGAGCGAAAAACAGAGAGAGGGAGAGCGAAGGACCTAGCGGGAGAGCAGACGCGAGAAAAAGGCAGAAAAAACATAGCCTCGACAGATGTTGCACTGGTGAGATCAACTCGAAACGACGCGATGGAGTTGTCTCGTCTATCCCAATTACCTTTGGTCCCGGCCCGCCGAGTGCATCGGTTGCGGCGCGTTTCACGGGCAATTTTTTACCCTTTTTTTCACGGCGTAGAGCATGATGCACTGCGCATCGAATCGCTGCCGAAATGCATCTCTCGCGCGACGTCGTCTTTATCTCGGGGAGATGCGCGCGTGAATACCGCGCCGAGAACTGTGTCACAGCGGGTGTCGCGTCGCATCCGCGTATTATTATGATTAACTGCCGTCGTGTGCGACGTACATCCACTCCATTCCGGATATTCTATAGAGTATACGCGACAAAAAAAGAAAATACGCGCGCGACTCTACTGCGCTTTTTAGCTCATTGTTTTCTCTGACGCGCTCCCGCAATCTTATGCACGTCGGTTCTCCCGTTGTTGTAAGATCACCCCAGATGAACAAGTGTACGTCAATTTGGCAGCAACTTTATATTAGCTGAATTAGTTAAAATTATGTCCCTTATCAGAGATTCACATTGCAAAATAAAATATAAAAGAAATACGAAAAGAATGATTAAAATTTGTTTAAAATAACGAAGCAAAAATGCCAATGCAACGTACTTAATGCTCATTGTTTTGACATTCTCATTGTTTTGGCTTTTAAATACGAATGTTCAACACAGAATACATGTACATATTCACATATGTATGTAGGAATCGCGTTCCCTAGCTCAGGGCCGGGAGGTACTACCTAGCGGCGAGAGAGGGCCGTGCGAGCGACCATGAGAGAGAATTGGGGGGAAAGGCAGTCTCAATTAAGAGCTAGAGGCGTCGAGAGCTTTTTGTTAGACACGATTGTCTTTTGTTAAGTAAACTCGTACGATAGTG
>NW_022639723.1:106939-132265 GCF_010583005.1 Odontomachus brunneus
ATTGTTTTTTTCGTTAAGTAAACTCGTACGATAGTGTTCACGTCTCCGTTTTCTTGTCCTGTTCCTTCCGCCGAAGACCGATCGCGAGATCAATTCTTGCGTACTCGTGGGATCGATCCTTATAGCTAGGGACAATCCTACATGTATACATATTGTCTACGTTGAAAGTTTAAATATTCGTATTTAAGCACTAACATAGTAAGACCGGGAACACACAAAGAAACTAAAATTTAAGCAGTAAGCAAATTGATCAATCACAGTTTATGATTCTTCTTATAGTTCAAGAATAATTGATTGTGTGACTCATCAATTGTCTTACTGCTTAAGTTTTCCTGTAAGTCTGGGTCCTCGTTCAAAGTTAGATACATGTCCAGGCATTGGTACTTTTATCTTACGTCATACAAAATGTGATATGAAAATTTGAGTGTAACTTTTGGTACATCTGCATCAATAATACAGCAAGAAATTAATATTATTATTTGATGAAAATTCAACGACTAAGTCAATAATCATGAAGATGGTATGACGCTGTGAAGGAACCACGGGTGGCCCAAAAAAGTTCAAGGTGGATGTAACAATAGCATTCAAAAAATAACAAAACGACGTGAAGTCACGAGAATAATCACTATTTAGTGATAAACGTGGTCTCTCTCTTTTTCTCTTTCTTGCGTCTCGCTGCAATCGCAATTCCAATAATCCCGAGGCACGCTAATAGTTACATATCGCGTTCACCAAAGCCGACAGATCCACGGGGAGCGGCGGCAGCCCGGGTAAAACGTTTTTTCCGAAAAAACCGTGCGCGGGCGCGTCCCAGGAAATCCATTTTTCCGGGCGCTCAGGCGAGCAAACACGACCGAGATGCTCCCCCGTTTTCCGGGGGAGACACGACGTTGTACGCGGTGTCTGCCATCCGGTAAGGAAGACGGTACCTGTTTGCTCTGGGAATCATACCGGAGAGCCGGTGCATCCGCAGGATTCACTTTCCGCGTGCGCTTCTCTCTTTCGTAATCCACCCTCTTCCTCCTTCTTTCCCATTCTTTCGCTTCGCATCGTCCTTCTACCTAGATTCGCTTTTCTCCATCTGTGTCTCCTTCCTCGTAGACTCACCCCCAGCCTCCCCCAACGACTCCTTCTTCCTCTTGCCTCTTACCTCCATTCTCTCTCGCGGCACCGCGTTCCTTTCTGTCTCTAGTTTCAACAGCGGTGCGCCCTTTGAGACCTCGCGCTGCAATTCCTCTCATGGACTCGAATAATGTCCAACGTACGCGAGCTAGAATTCACAGTACGCGCGGAAACGTGACCTCGAGCCGCTTGACGGCATGATCGTTACCTCGTTGTGTATAACGTTTATTCGATGTGGACAGATATCTCCGTTTTCCCGTTCGTGGGGACGATTATTGTTAAGTCTTCGATACTGTTTTGTAACCAAAACTGATATGAGAATTTCCGATTTCGTCGGTTTTATCCCCAAAAATGAACGAAAGCGCAATTGAGGGAGATCGCGTCGTAGGAAATCGAGGACGCGACGAGCACGCTGTTCTCATGCAACTTCGACTAAGTCGATGTTTAGTATCTCTGTGAATGAGAGGAAAGTTAACACCATCAATTCCACAAAGACAGAAAGGAAGAGAACGAGAGAGAGAGAGAGACAAAGAGGAGATTCACGATTTTATCTTCGCTAGCGACTTTCAGCCGGTCGCGTGATCCGAGTTGGAAACGCTTCCGCGCCAGTTTCTCCCCAATTTTCTTAATCGTACTGCCGTTAATCGACTGCACTCGCAGTCAGACATTCCGCAGCACCGTGCAGACGCGCTGTATCTACGCTATCCCTCATCTGAGTTACAGTTTATGGCGCGCTCTTGTTCCGCGTCTCTCTCTCTCTCTCTCTCCTCCCCCTTCTCTCTCTCTACCTATCTATCCATCTATCTATCTCTTTCTCTCGGCAACATGGCCACGATACGCTTTTAGTCTCCTGCAACCCTTTGAGACCTCAAAGTTCAGTTTCACCTGCGCTAGTAGTAACGAACAATGCCGCCTCTCCCAGGATGGCATAGGGAGAAGCCGGCATAACGAGCAATTCCGAAGAACATACTGCGCCCCTCAATTTTGTTGATCCTACTCCGCGTTACTTGCGATCACCCTGGCACTTTCCGAGGGAGAAACGTTGCAGACGTTCGCACGCGGACTCGCGACTAATTGAAGAAATGTTTATCGAGCGTGCTCTTTGAACACTCGATAAACAATGAAAATAAAAAGAGAAAAGAGAGAAGGAAATAACAATACCCGTGTTATTTGCGATGGCTCTTACATACCTAACATATTTTTATATCTTTCCTTCACTTATACTGTGAAGTTAATATTGCTAAGAATAAGAGAATAAGAATAAGAGATAAAAAGAAAATGAACAAAAATAAAACACTTTCAAAAATCGCAAAAGCTCTAAAAAACGTAAAATAATTTTTACTTGATATTCTTATGCATCTATAACACTATTTCAATATTTTAACCGATTAACTGATAGAATAAATAATTAAATCATTTTTCTTTATTTATCCTCTAATTTGTTATCCTCTAGTTTGTTTTACCTAATTCCTGCATCAACATCTAATTAGTTAGAATATTAGAATAGGACTCTCTGTAGGTACGTAGGAATATTGCATCAAAATTATTTCATACTTTTTAAAGCTTTCGACGTTTTTGAAGGTGATTTATTTTTGTTAAGAAAGTTCTTTATTTCGTATCTAATTATTTACACTAAAAGTTTGTTTTCACTCAAATTTGTTTTTAAAAGTATTTACTAAAAGTTGTTTTTGAAGTCGGTTAAATAAAATACTCGTATAGATAACATCCTGAATTATTTGTTCACTATTTGTAACAAAAAATTCCATCATAATACCTCTAACGTTTCTCGAATTATAAAGGGATATATAAATAAACAAAGGAACACACATATAAAGTAAACTGAGAACCTGTTTTTTTAAAGTCGGTTAAAAAAATAAAAGATAAAATCGCTCGCGTTATTCACGGGATGATTATACTTTTACATTCTTTGTGTACATCATAAAGTTGATGTTTTTATTTATTCTTTCTTCCGACGACTGGAAAAAGAACAGTCATCGTTTTTTATTATAACACAACTGAAGTTTCATACATAGATTCTCGCGACGACATAAAATTGTAATTGTAACTAGAGGAGCGCATAAGAGTCAAATTGCGAAATCCGACGTGACGCGATTAAACACGATATAACACAACTTTGTTTCCCAAGTTTCCGTTTCCATGTTCCGCGTAAAAGGTTCGAATGGGTCGAGTTGCAGCATATTCATAGTGCATCGTCGCGTCCCATCCGCGATTCACTTTTATTACGCAAAATCGCGACAGGAATAAATACTATTGAAAACGTTGCTCGCTTATTAAACTCATCTCGTTCGAAAAATTTCTGTTTTTTCTTTTCAAAACGCACTTTGTTTCCCCTTCTGAGGGCAACGCGTGAAAGTTATCGCGTCTATCGCATCAATTTTACGTTATCATTCCTTCTCTCTCTCTCTCTCTCTCTCTCTCTCTCTCTCTCTCTCTCTCCAGAATCTTTTCTATCGAGTTAACCGGTTATCTTTCTCGCGCCGGCGTGTTCCATTTCTCCTTACTCGAAGATCATAATGTAATAATACACAACACACGCGCGCGATCGCTTACACCCGACCGAGGCAGAACGAATGATAGCAATAAATGCACATGAAGAAGGGAACAGAGAGAGTGCTTTGTAACATCATGATACCGTTAAGAGCATTATTAGTCCAGCGAGATTATTCACAACGGAGCTTATGAAATTTTAATGTGATATTATTGACTGTTAATGTGCGCGCAGTGTAACTGACGAGTGCGTAACGCGCCGCGACTGGAAATGCGATATCACATAGTAAATATGCGTATGGTTTTGCAATAACGCGGAATAACGCGCTAATCAAAGCGATTTCACGTTATTTGCATTGTCGTGATCGCGACACGTATGTATACGTACATATATATATAGACGTAATGGAACGCGTTTGACGTCACGCACGAAAATTTCTCAAACGACTCGCCGCAACAAAGCGCGAACTACGTTCTCTTGCAGCCGTCCACGATATAATTCAGTTGTTCGAAATTCCGCGTCCCACTACTTCGATCGAAAAGAGCTCCAGAGGTGACATTTACAGACCTTTATATAATACCTAAATTGCTAACAAACGTAAGCTCACGATCGAAAAATTGAGGCGACGTATAAATAATATTGGGGATAGCAACCGTCACATTTCGGAAAAACACATATTGATTATTCGATTCTAATTAACTACCTTGGAAACTAAAGCTTATAGTAATATAAGCTTGTTCCTTTATCTTGTGTGTACTATTTGCTCTTTCAGTCTTTAATCCTTTTTCTCAAACCCTGTATTTTATCTTTCGGAAATATGGCGGCAGGACTTACCTATGCATCATGTCTGAGCATGCCTGATAGCAGTGTCTAGATATTACATAGAAGTCTGTAGTGTGATTAAAAAAGCTAAGAATACAGCTGACACTTGCTGTAAGCGTGTTTAATTATTCAACCGCTGGATTAAATATATTCGTCAACGACGTTCCGGATTTCAGGCCAAGGATAGGTCAATCCGATAGAACGGAGCAAAGCAAAAGCGTATTAGGAATAACGAGCACGTAGCTGTACAAATTTCCTCTTTTAGGAGCGAGTCACACAATCGACACGTTTCGTATACTTCGGTTATGAAATTACATTTGCGCAAGATAAGAGTTCGCTTTGATCGCAAAAATATTCCCGGGACAAGCGATGGTGCAATGCTCGAAATGTCTCTTTTCGAGCTGAAATTATTCCCTCTTCGCCAGTTGCGACTGTCAGAGGCGTGCAGAATTTTTAATGAATTTTCAAATTAAAAGATTGTCAGTAATTAATGCACGTGAAATTAAAGGTTTGGCAAATTTTTCAAACGCTTTTCACCAATCATATTCTAATATTTACCATTTGTAATTCAGTAAAAAATTCTACTATATTTACACTAAGAAAGGAAAAATATCTAAGAGATAAAAGATATTTATCTGTGGTAGGCACTGATAACATATTTACTCTCGTACTGTAATATATAAAATATTTTTCAAATAATAAAATATATATTCTTTTCTAAGATCTTAACTTTTCATGAAAACAATTCTTTATTCTACTTAAATAAAAAGATTTATAGATCTAAATAAATATGTACTTTTTTATTTTTTAGATATTTTTCCCTCAGTATACATTAGTAGCATCTATATAGTTTAAAAAAATGTTAATACTTATATGGAAGTAACTTTTTTTCTATATACGTATTAACATTTTTTAAAGGAGATTCTTCATAGAAGTAACTTAGTTATTATGAGTACAATAATATTATTATAATTAACTTCTACATGTAAATATTAATTTTTTTAAGCAAATTCTCTCTAATAGTGTTAACACTTTTTTTACTTTGTATATTATTATTTAATATTAGGTCGGCGCAAAAGATTAGTTATCTTTCTGTTCAATTCCCATAGAAAATTTGAGTATTAAAGGAAAAATAAGAAGTCCTCGTTAGACATTTGAAAAAATACTGAGTCGATGTTGTTAATTTTTTATTAGTAAAAATTATGAATTCTTGGAAACTTGATATCGTTTTGTCTTATATTTTATTTAATAAACGCAAGAAACCTTCTGCGCCAACCTGATTGAATCCTGATTTATATATCTGTTACAATTCCTAATTTTCAATTTTAATTTTTAAGTGTTCAATTTAGCGCAATTTAGTATAAAGGTATTCCGTGTTGTTTGCCTAGAAACCGTATTCGCAAACATTATTTCTTCTGCAGTTCCCTCTCTATAATCTAGCGCGCCCGGTGAAAATGCAGCCGCGGACGTTATCGTGTTATTTAAATTAGCCGTCTAGACGATCGTACGGGCTAATTTTCCGGCTTTCCGCGACGCCAATTAAAGCGATTTTCCTGCGGTGCTTTCAGCCGGACAACGCCGCATCCGGTGGCCATTTCCGGCCAGGCAATTTCCTGCGTGTCTGAGGAGAATTTGGGTGACACACACAATATGTGGTTGTTTGGAGACCGGCCAAATGAAATCCAAAAATTACGAGGTCGATTCGATACGCGTGCGAACGTATCCTGTTTGCATTTTTGATCGCGCGTTTCTTGGCATGTTACATTCTTAACGACCGTTCGCGAGTTACGCGCGTAATTTTGCCTCGCGGGGCGAACGAATAAACACTTTCAGCGAAAAATACGCGGCAAATCGCGCGCCTGAGCGAAAATACCTGTCAATTTCGCGGAAATATAATGCGGTATGCAAGGTGTAACGAGAATTTCTAACTGAAAAGAAGCGAAATATGGAGCACTCTATATAGATATCTACATGTAAAATTTAATGTCACTATATAGAAATTTATAATGAACTGTAATAAATACTATAATAAACTCTAATAAATACTATAATGAACTGTAATAAATACTATAAATATTATAATGTAATATTAACTGTAATAAATATTGTAATAAATATTATAATGAATTGTAATAAATACGATAGAAATAACTACGATACTTTATATTTAAACTAACTAGCAGAAACCCGAAATATTTAAGACAATTTAATTTCTTTTTGTGGGGTATTCAAAACGATTCACGTAACGAGAAATAGCTCGTAATTGACAAGTGGGCATTGCGCTATAAAAGTAGCAATTTCACGAAAACGGCTCCTTGTAATTAATGAATTATAAACAAGGTTCTCTCTAATGATATATAATTAAGTGAGAGAAAGAAGGCTAATAAGAGCAAGTCGCGGTCGTTAGTGAATATTTAACTATGGGAAGATAATAATGTTCGACGATGTTAATTCGTCGAATATAAGTAAATGTGAACTCTAAGAAGTTCAATAACTCTCTAGAGTTTATAATAAACAAAAAATCAAAAACACAAATAGAATGCCAGATTTAAATCGCACAAATAGAACTATAAATAATATGCTGCGATCATTGTACTATGGATAATTCATAGTAAAAGCCACTAAAAGATGCACATGTCGGAACTCTAGATTAAAATAAAAAAACCAAGAAATACTCAAACGTTATGTACAGAATATAATACTAACGAATGAAGTTTCGAATTACTTCAGTTTCATAAATTGAAGTTATACTTATAATAGTACAACTAAAAAAGAAAAATAGAAGAAAAAAGCAAATAGACAAGCAAGCAAACTATAGCAACATAATGCAAATAATTGACCTATCCATTCATTTCATATCGCTCGAATGACTAGCCAGAACTACGCTTAGTACAGTCATGTAAAAATGCAGAGTAACTTGAAAGAGAATATCTAAGATACTGAAACTGCCCAAGTAAAAAACAACAGCAACAGATCACGTGGCAACCAAAATTACAAGGGCAAGAGTAAGAATACTAAAGCTAAAACATGATAATAAGTGCTATATACGCAGCGATATAAAAGAACTAAAGAAAACTAAAAAATACCAATCATAATAATAACTAAAATAAAATTTAACAATTGTTCATGCTACTATAAATAATAATAATTACTGGAATTTATAATTAAGTAATTTACAGCACAACGGACGGATCAAACGGATCGTCAATCTATGGTTTGTCTTTCTAATATAAGATGTTTTAATGCAGACAGAGAGAGAGAGAGAGAGAGAGAGAGAGAGAACTAAAGAAAACTAAAAAATACCAATCATAATAATAACTAAAATAAAATTTAACAATTGTTCATGCTACTATAAATAATAATAATTACTGGAATTTATAATTAAGTAATTTACAGCACAACGGACGGATCAAACGGATCGTCAATCTATGGTTTGTCTTTCTAATATAAGATGTTTTAATGCAGACAGAGAGAGAGAGAGAGAGAGAGAGAGAGAGAGATAAAGAAAACTAAAAAATACCAATCATAATAATAACTAAAATAAAATTTAACAATTGTTCATGCTACTATAAATAATAATAATTACTGGAATTTATAATTAAGTAATTTACAGCACAACGGACGGATCAAACGGATCGTCAATCTATGGTTTGTCTTTCTAATATAAGATGTTTTAATGCAGACAGAGAGAGAGAGAGAGAGAGAGAGAGAGAGAGAGAGAGAGAGAGAGAGAGTGCGAACAATTTGAAAAAAAAATAGCCACACTCTTATGTCCTAGTTGACTGTTTGCTACTGAACAGTTGACTGTTAGATCACTCTTTAAAATCCTGCCAAATCCCGCGTTCATCAAAGCCATCAGTCGTGGTTGTATATACGGCGACGATGCGCGTTTCCGAACTGGCTCGAAACATCCCGGCGTAATTAGCTGGCGCCGTAACCCGCGATTAATTACCCCGATCGCTATCTTAACAGCCGGACGTTTCCCGTCCATCGCCTTTAATGCCGCTCGTTGGTCCCCTCCCCGTTGCTCTTCTCCAGGTGATGCCGGTCGCTCGGCTGGCTCAAACGAGCCAACAAAAAGGCGCCTCTAACGAACGAATCGTCGCTCGCTTTCTAATCCCACGGAAATTGATTCTCTTATCTCGCAGACGGGATTTCGCGTATCGTTTCGACAACTGCGACCGATCAGAAAGCGAGAGCGCGGAATCTCGTCGCAGCTTCAATCTCTCGTCGACTTAAAGCCTTTCGATTTCCTCCCTGGGGAAACTCGGGAATATGATCGGCGCGCGCGGTGTGTCAGGATCTACTTCGTGCCGCGCCATCCTGCGCATTAACCCGGATTATGAAAAGTTTCATTGTTTGCGGATATACATGAACCGACGTAATAAAATACGACGAACGATCGGCGCCGGAAGGAATTGAGCTTTATCCACGGATTGTTTGCGCGCGCGAAACAGTGCGAATACTTCGTCTACAACGGAAATTTCGAGTTTCGCCGTGTGCTTACTGGATTTTCGTAAATTCCCTTTTTAATTACTAAATGTCGCGCGTGTGAGCGTGCGCACATAATGTGCACACATAATGTGAGCGTGCACACATATTTTGGATGGGATTAGACTGTCTTGATGGTTCATATTTCTGAGATTCAACCCACAAAAAATAAAATTTTATCTTCAACGAAAAATCCTCTCATATATAGTCTCAAAAGGCTTCTAAAACCAAAAGAAAAATATTCTACTACTACAATATTTCCGACCCTTGAAAGATAAGGTGAAGACACCGGTGACCCTATAGGTAAACATTTTTCATTGCAATCTATTGAAACTTTGAAACATGTTTATGCCAAAGTCCGATGCTACACTGGACAAATTTTTTTGTGTAATAAAAAATTTCTTTTTCGTCAAATTAAATATTTATCCTAATGCAAATTTTAATACATAGAAGAAAAAAAATTAAACTCAAAAAATATTGAGGTCATATATATGACTTTGTCGTTCAAAAGTTAAAGTTAGAGGAATTTCATTTCTCATCTGTCATCTTTTATTTATAATACAAATTTAGCTCTTAATAAAAATTTCTTCTAGTAAAAAGACATTCTGCTTCGAGCAGATAAATTCCTCTTGATTCAAGAGAAGAAAAATAAAGTCAGAATATTATCTAGTAGATTTTCGACTAACACATAGTTTACTTTCTTAGAAAAGGAGTATTTTGTCAGCGAGAAGCTTCGCTTAGAATATGAGATTACAGGAAATTGCATTTTGGAACAAGAATTCTTTTTATAGATGTTAGAATGTTTTTCTTTGAGTTTTAGAAGAATTCTCTTGAGGCCGTATATAAGAACGTTCCGCCGAATACGATATTTTTCTTAAACAATAAAGATGTGAATTTCATGGACCCAATTTCTTCGAAGCTCAAAGCAACAGAATGGATTATCGGGGAAACGTGCGCGGGATCTCTAATTAAGATAATAACGACTTCGTGGCCTTGTCCCGTCGTCGATACGCGACATGTTTCCGCAAGAAGGGCCGAAAGATCGCGAGAGTGGTTCGTAGAAACGAGACTCCCGCCGCGAAGTCGCCGCGCGTCGATTCCTCTTACCTGACGCGCGGAAAGAACGCGACGCGGGCGCGATAAATAATCCTTTCCCGTACGCGCCTTTATCACCAGGTGACAATCGCTTCGTGATATCACCTTTCCGCGGTTGCCGGGGCTTGTTTTTTCCCCTCTCCCGCCCGCCCCCTCGGGATTCGATCGTGGCTCGATTCCATTTCACGGTGGCGACAAAGACGATTCGTCAAAAAAGAAAAAAAAAGGGGGCGAGAGAGTGAGGAAGAAAGGGAGAGGAAACGGAGAAGGAGAGAAGGAGAGAGAAGGAAAGGATCGAGCGAACGGTCGATACGCCGGAGCGAATGACGAGTGCGCCTTTATCGGGCCGCATTTATCACGAGTGGTTCTCGCGTGCACGAGCCGTGCGGTAGTGTTCGTGGTGGTGGTGGTGGTTGTGCGGAAGAAAAAAATACGAGAGCGAGGAAGAGCAAGGGATGGAGGAGAGACGGAGGGCGGCCGCGAGAGAGAATCTCGGGGAAGATAATCGCGAAGTTTGAATACGATTCTCCCCGCGGCTACGACCCGGTCGAGGATATCCCTGAGATATTACAGGCGTCGTTTGTTCGAGGGTTGCTATCCCTCTCGGCAGTTTTCTTTGGCCCTCACCCCACCGGCTCTTTTTCCTCCCTTGCTCGCTCGCTGTCGTTCTTTCGCGTGCCGTCAGCGTCTCCATCCACCCTTCGTCGCCCCGGCTCGGTTCTTCGCGAGAAGGGCGAACTAATCTCCGGGCGTTCCGCGCTATAGCCGCCTCGCTTTACGAAGGGATTTAATTTGTTTAAAGGTTTATCGCGACAACTCTGCCGAACACTCAGCAGCGACAGCCCCGTCGACGATGCGAAACTACGTCTAGCACCGCCAATAATTTGCATTACTCGCGACTGCAGAGTCAAATCGACCATTGAGAGATTTTTTCGTTCAGACACTTGTACGGGTGTAAAGTAAGATCTTTCAGAGATTTCTCTGACGTGTCTTTTTATTCTTCGCACTAGGAGAAAATGATTAATGTTACAAAAACCATAATTATTTTTAACTAACTTTTCAAAGAAAGTTGTCGGTTTATCCTGTATGTTATTTGTTTGTATGTTCTCTCATAACTGAGAATCGTCAGAAATATTGAGATAATTGAAACTTTTTGATATTTGTTTAATATGTTGTCTATATAGTTTTTAGATTAGGTGTCGTTAGTTTTTCATTAGTGATTCCATTATTTTCTTGAAAATTTGAAAACATTTAGAGATATAGACAAAACTTTTATTTTTTACCAACTTAAAAAGATTTTTAGTAAATAATTAAACAGTACGAATAACAAACTTAAAAACTTAAAAAAATAAACTTTCATAAATTTCAAAAATTCTAAAAGACATGAAATAATTTTGAATCAAAATTTCTATGCTCCTAAAAGACATGAAATAATTTTGAATCAATATTTCTATGCTCCTAAAAGACATGAAATAATTTTGAATCAATATTTCTATGCTCCTATTCTGATATTAATATTAAAAGTCGGCGTGAAAATTAGATAACTAACTCTAAAGGATTAGCTCTGAAGCTACTGAAGTAACTGGAACCACTTCCAGAGAACTACTTTCAGAACAGCAACGATGAATTGTTACATTTAATGTACCACAAATCAGGTAGAAATCATTTGAAGATCATATTGTTTATAACGTGATTGAATCTGTTTTAATATACAACATTTGTTATGGAATAAAAATTGATTTTCATTAAAAAAAAAATTTGAAAGTGATCCTGAAATCTTGAAAACTACAAAAGATAAAAAAGATTTGAATAATGCATCTCTTAGCCTCTTTAGAATCATGCAATATTCATTGGAATCAATTCGCTAAAATCAATATTCAGTATTATCGAAGTGGTTCTAGTCATGTTTATGATATATAACTCTATAAAAAGATCCAATATTTTGTGCTTTTCATGAAAATTATTTTTGAATAATTAAAATAATAAATAATAAGAGTGTAGGTTTTCCTCCATTGAATCAAATAAAGTCTACTTTTGCAACTGACTTATCCTTGTTTAACGCCTTCTTTATAATCTCATTTGAAGGTGTCAAAAATAAAAATATTCTCCAAACAAGACTGTCTTTTTTTGCGTGGTGAAAACAAAATTTTCGAGACAGCCGGGAGACCAGTTGCATCGCGCGATAGCGCTTTTTAATCTCGCGGGATGCCGCGGTGTCCCGGCGAAGATATAATCAGAAAGTTTGAATAGGACTTGCCCTGCGGGGCTACAAGATAGTCGAGGATATTCCTGATATATTACTGGCGTCGTTTGTTCCGCGATGCGCCCCGCCCTCTTCGCTGCACTCTCCCTCGCGTTCTTTTCTTCTCGTTTTTAGCCCTTGCGCTTTCATCGCTCCTACCTACTACCCTTTATCCATCGTCCAGCTCTTGCTGCGCCCCGCTCGACCTTACTCCGTCGGGAATCGCCCAAATGATCACGAAAACGATTAAGATCCGCGCGCGATTCCGCGGTGAGAGCGAACGCGATGACGGGAGATACTTCACGGGCGGAAGAGAAAAGAAAGGAGATCAAGAGAGGAAATGCGGACTGGATGTGTGAAGTAGGATAAGTAGCTTCGGCTAAGCCGAGTGCGAGAGAAGCTCTTTGAGAGAGCGTCTCAAAACTCTCTACCTCTCTCTCTCTCTCTCCCTCTCCCTCTAAGCGTTTCCGCTCTCTTCCGTGGTTGATTCTCAGTAATATTTAATCGCAAGACTTTCCGGCAATCCGGTGTTTGCGTTAGGCCGGGCAACGAATCCTTACATATGCGCGGGTTATGTAAATGCCATCGACTGGCCTTGCTATATGCCGCGTTCTCTGTTTGCACTTCTCTCCTCTGACGCCGCTACAAAGTACCCACTACCTAACTTCCTACCTCACCTTCTGCGCGCGATAGGTTATACCTAGAATCCTTTAATCTATACGCATGCTCTGTGTGTAAACAGGAAGCGACTTCTCCTCATATGCCTTCAGGCAGTGACGAGTTGCCTCGTGCGAGAAAGCTCTCTTTCTACAGCGCGGAGAGTGAGTAATTACTTCGTCTCGCTTTCGTCGTAACGGCTTAACACTATGGATGAGTCGCACGATACTTGAATGCGCGAGAATGCGCTCAAAAAACGACCGCGTCTCTCTTTCCCTTGGTCCTTATTTATTTATAGTTGTATGTCTATTTTCGTATTAATATTTCATCAGCCGCGTGGTCTACATGTGTAATTTGAAGACTACAGATCATTACACGGAGAGAGAATTTTATAACAAAAATTCTTGTGGAATTTTCTAGCCGATGAACAGATCAATATTTTGCACTAATAAACTGTCTTTTCATCTCATATGTGCTATAAAAAATGTGTTTTTAGAGAAATATATGTTCCTCAGCAAGATAGACCTTATTGACAGTTTATTCCTCACTATATCTAGAAAGATATAATCTCATTATTGGAATTCTTTAAGTCTTAGAGAACTTTATATCTCGGGAAGATTCTTTTAAAATCAAATGGAGAATATATTCTAAGCGCACAATACTCAAAGTTAGAGGAATTTCATCTTTCACAGTACATCACAGTACAAGCCTTATTTCTAATAGAAATTTCTTTGAATAAGAAGACATTTTGTCTAAATAAACTCATTCCTCTTGATTAAAAAAAGAGAGAGAAAAAAGAAAATGGAATAATATCTAGTAGCTTTCCGACTAATAGTTTACTTTATTAGAAGAGATTTCAGTAAAAGTTTTCGTTTAGAGTATGGGATTACAGGAAATGACACTTTGCAACTAAAGTTCTCTTTTTTGAGTGCTACACTACTAGAAATAGTAAAATGGAAAAGAATTTACAGGAAAAAAAATTATAATATTTTCTCCATGTAGGCAAAGATACATCATGTGTTGTAATATACATAGTTTATTATATACTATAATATATCTAGATGATATGCAAAAAGGTATATATTTTCATAGAATATGCCTTTATAGTGATAAAGACTAGTAGCTTAAAGTAAGGCAGAAAGCGGACGTATTTATACTGAAGAGTTAATTTGTACTTTTATTAATGAAGAGACTATGTCCCAGAGCACTTAGTAACAACTCAGCAAATATCGCGTCCATCTATCTACCTACGAGTTCAACGACGTGAAGTTATCTTAATCGACATCGAGGTGCAATTTTATTGGCAAGTGCCGATTTCTCAGGTGGAACTCGCACGTTTTAAGACTTACACGATAGGCGCGCCCACCGAGGGCGAACACACGTTAGGTATTTCGGATCGACGCGTCTATGAAGCCTAATTGCGCTAACGACACTCGTGATGGGGAAAGTTTCTGGGGGAAAATTATTCTCGCTAAAGATAAAACCGATTTCGCGGAGCAGAAATCATGTCCGGCCGGGGAAAGTCCGACGATGCCGTCGTAAAAGTGGCTCTCCGAGCTGCGATAAGGGAAAATTATCGAACTTCTCTCCGAGTTACGGCATAATGCGCAGTCCCGAACTTCGACCCTTTGGCTATTCTCTTTCAGTCGGTGACCACTATTCGGTGAGAAAATGAAGGACTATCCTCGCATATTCCGCAGCTGCCACGCGAGAAATCGTGATATTAAAAAATGAATATCCTATTTCGGGGAGGGAACGATAAACGGCGTGACGCAGCTTGAAATTATTTGTAGGCACAGAACAACTGTAGTGCCGGAGCACGATTGATAACGGGGCAACGCAACTGGCGGAACGGCGGAAGTTTAAAAATTGAGGGTGCCAATAAACTGAAAACCCGATACTTTGGATTCCACAGCGAACTCCGCTTTTATAGAGAGGATATACATATTATGCATAGTTCCGCGTTATTGCGCGTAATAAAATTTGCTTCAAACGCGCTTATGCCGAGTTATGTCGCCTGTTTAATATTGAAACGTCTGAACTGTTCTCGCAGTAAAATTTTATATCGCCAACACAACGGCGGATTAATTGGCATCGGAAAAATTGCGCTTGTGCGCGACAAATTTCAACCTGCTCTGCTTTGTTTCATTGTGTGACACGAAAGTCAAAATTTTGGTTTTACATTAATCTCGTAAGTTCTGCTGAGGAAACTAATGACGAATCTTGAGGTGTCCCGAGTCGAAATTTTGGTTCTACATTAACCCTGCAAGTTCCGTCGAACTTGAATGGTCAACGAAGAAACTCGAGATACAATGTTAGGTTGGGAAAAGTCTGTTGTGTTTGTCAAGTAACAAAGTAGAAAATTAAATTACCTAATTTTGAAAAATTGATAATATTATGAATAAAACAGACAATATCGACTCGATATTGTTTCAGATATCTAACGAGAACTTTCTATTTTTTTTGTTAACAGTTAAACTTCCTGAGGGAATTTAATAGATAAATAACAAATCTTTTACATCAACCTAATACGGGCTATTGTCTTACCTTGATGCTGCAAATGATTTTCTCACCGCTGTTTTCTCCAAATTGGAGAAGCTCGAAGAAGAATTCGTCCAACGATTATTTAATATTCAGTTGTCTCGATATGCTATTTGCATTTAATCTTTATCTCGAATCTAAATCAGTAATATATTAATTATATAACTTACTCAAATGAGAGAGAAAATAGACTATGCGAGGAGGGCAAATATTAAATAATGAAATAAAGATTGACGGGAGGTAAATGAATAAGAAATATGACACATTTTATTTTCATCGCTTCCTAATCTCTTCTTCTATTTTCTTTTTTCTCTTTGATGATGGAACTCTCGATGAAATTTGGAGCTCTTAAAGAAGCTGATTTGAAGCTGCTGAGATAAAAAGAAAGTGGTGTGTCCAGTAATGCTTTATCAATAGCGCGCGATTTAAGTTTAGATTTGGATATACAATAACAAAGATTAAACAAAAAGCAAAAAGAAAATAATGGTTGACGCCAATAAAATCGGACTCGCGATCAAAAGAAGCATTATTAGACGTGAAAATCAGTACTTGCGAGAGATTTGCATTATATTCTGAGACCGATATTCATAGTTATGAATTATTTCGAATCTTTTATATAGAGAGGATAATTACACAAATTCGTATTCATGAAGTGTTATTTGGTATTTCGATCAATAATTTTATTATATGAAGCAATGTGACCAGTATAAGTTCAACAAATTATCAACAAATAATCTAAGATTCGTGAAGTTATAATTATTTGTCAAATGACGACAGTCTATAAATGCCAGCCTAAATTTCGACTCGGATATTTCTGAATTTCGTCAAACGTTCGTGAAAACGGAAACTTGTATATCAAATAATTTGGCATATCTTGAAAATATATGATGTATCGCTTCTCACGTTCCAGCGTTCTGCATTTTGACAATGTTGCATCTGGTTTTTTCGTCGTGGCATTGACACTAACACTCGCGTAGATACGATTCGATCAAAGACACACATGTTAATCTTTTCGCTACCAATTTTGTTTTTAAAAGTACAATCTTTTTTACTTTTACTTCATATTAAATGTATTAATGTAATGTAATTTTTGCAAAATATTAAAAAATAGCTGATGCCAAATATTCTGAATGCCAAAAAAGCTGTTTATTCAATTCAATAGGATTATTAATTAATGGTAGAAAGCGACCATTGGTAGCAAAAAGGTTAAATAATGCGATACCAACGAAAGCCTTATTAAGTATTTCAAAACCCGACGGAATAATTCAATCAGCCGAGGGAAATGATAACGTACCGACACACACCGACAGTCCGTGGTGTGCGTCCCTCGGCGGCCCGTAACACACTAGACTTTTGAAAGAGTACGTGACGCACGAAAACATGCTTGACCGTTTTGAAGATTCTGCGTGTTTTGATTGTTGCGATCCCGGCATTCAGTGATAAAGCGAGTGATGAGAGTTGATAAGTTTACATTTTTTGCTTCTCTTGTTCCGGTGTCGTCGTGCGACACGTACTTCTACCGGGTGTCACATTACATCATATTTCAGCAGAACATTCTCTTAAAATATTTAACTGGACTCTTAGTGAGAGAGAGAGAGAGAGAGAGAGACATCATGTTAGTTAAAACATATTTTTTTCGATTAAATCATATCTATGCGAATGCAACAAGCTAGTGATTGTAGTGTCACAACGGAGCAACCAGGACCAAAGTATTGGAGCAGGAAGTCAGGTTGGGAGATGCAAGATATCGGAGTGTATGTAATGATACATCATATATTTCTAAACGCATCATTGAGAGAAAAACGGTTAATCTAATTAAAATTATAGTTATTTTTGGTTTCCGACCATATTTTTTGTTCAACACAAACATTGTAATAGTAACATACGTACATAGTTATTATCACTAACATTATTACAATAGAATTTAATAAAGCAATGGTTTCCTTGACTTAATTTATAGTAATTATTATAATTCAAAATAGCATATATTTTTTCTCAGTGTATAAACATATAATATATATTTCTAACACCAAACAAAAATAAATAAGGCTGAGATTTTTAACAAACGAAATTGTTTTACTTATTACACTGAGAAAAAATTACTTGAAAATTTATTTGCGAAAATAAACATTACTTTACAGAGAAATAAACTTAATATCCTACAAATAAATAATAAATAAATAATGTAAATAAAAATAATGTAAAATAAAATAATATATAATAATAAAAAAGTAATATAAAATTGGAAATAAAAGAATAATAAACTAAGATTAAAGATTAAATATAAGTTGAGAGAGAAAGAGAAAACGTTGACAATTGAATAACTCTGAAATGTCAGTTAAGGACAATGCAAAATGGAGGAAACGGCGGGTCAGCAATCGCACGTGTAACATCAATTCAGATTTTCTTCCCACTGGTTCTTCAAGTTCATTGGGATTTGTAAGATTAACGCGGGCACCAAAATTTCGCACGCATTATTCGTGTCCGCGTATAGAAGAGAACAAAGGGAAGGTGTTATTCGCTGTTGAATTAATGCATCTGTCCTTAATATTCGCGTACGCGAACGACCCGGTCGTCTAATTTCCAGGCCGCCGTCGTCGGCGGCGCAATCAGCATCGATTCACACCCGGCAATTCGATTAGTCGCACGCCGAAGAAACAAAGCCGCGTAATAAACAAAGAAACCCGATCGCGGCCCAGCGTCGCCCGCGGTCGGCGCGCGATTTCCGCGGGATTGCATTGTGCGGTTTATATCCGAGGGTGGTGGCGGCGACGGCGGCGTATCTCACACCAGCTGCTGCTGGTGTGGTTATTCTACGTCGCTGATCATTGTTGCCGGCGTTGTCGCCTGATCATTGTCGGGCGGCGGAATACCTATTCGGCGCCCGGGCTCTCATTTTCACCGGCGTGTAATTAAGTTCGGCTCTCCGTCGCGCCGGTGAAATTACCGCCGCTCGCTCTTTTCCCCGGTCGTGCGCGCGCGCGCGCACTCGCGAGATTCGCTTCTCCGCGTAGAAAACTGCTGGAAATTCTTCTCCTTTTTTCTTCTTCTGTTTTTTTCCGAGAGCTCCAACGCGCGAGCAAAGTTCTCCCGCGTTAAAAGGCTTCCCCGAGACCTGGAATCGTAATCAGAGCGGGCGACCACGCCTTCTGCATGGCGAGAAAATTAGGACGCGCCTTGCTCCATTTTCCGGCGTATCGGCTGTTTTCCGCCCAGTGTCTCTCAAACTTTCTCCAGGACGAGCCATAGAAATAATGAGCAGATAGCTGAGACCTACGAGTGAAAAACTGAATATCTTTCGTGTGTATTTTCCCGCACGGAAAAACAGCTCCGTTAGTGTTACAGAATTTTCTCTTATTTGGCAACCAAATGAAAAACTCGGTTGTAGGAGCAGAAAGATTTTTGTAGGAAGTGTTTCCTCAACTTGTAGTTCACTTTCACAACCGAATTTTAATGCAGCTGAATGTTCAGATGAATGTCGGTCACAGTACAGAGATATTATTTCACGTCAACGAGTTTTTCGTTTAGTTCCCATTTAGTTACACAAAATGAAACTTTTTATTTCCGTACGTGGATTTTACGCAAGATAAAAGTACCAATGCCCATGTACTTAATCCTAGATATTCTTTGGACAAATTTTGGTTATTTTAAATACGAATATTTAAACCTTTAAAGCCCAATTGTATTATGTATACTCATTCTGGTTTCTTTCTAAATTTTTTATAGTAGCAAAGTAATGATTCCGTTGATATAATACTATCGATACATCCTAGATAGAGTTTTAGAGATTAGCGTTTTTATTCAAATAAAAAAGAACATTCTTGTTTTGAAAATATCTATATTTTTTACGTATAAGTAGAATTACATGATGTTAAACGAAGATCAACATACTTTATATAATTCAACCAAGAAAAATAATTTTCATGGATGGAAAGCACGAAATGTTGGATTGAGAACACGAGTTTTTACATGTCGAAAGAAAAAACCATTTTATCATCAAAATAATCATCTTGTACTTCTTATGAGATTATTATAATATTCATATAAAATTATAACATTTGTTACTAAATTTATTAGTTATTATTTATTAGTTATTAGATTTACTAAATTTTCTGGCTGGGACGCACATGTACATAATTGTGTACATTCAGAAAATCGTGATTTTATTCCAACCAAAACTCTTCAGCAGGAAGTCTTTTAAAAAACTATCTGATGAAGAAAACAATTGTACTCGAATGGGATCGATATCTGAGTGTTAAAGGTTTAAACTTTCAATATAAAAATATTCTCATTTTGAAGGAGTTTAAATATCCGTATTTGAAGTCCAATAATAATGTCCAGGATTAAATACGTGCCCGGAAATCGGTATTTGTCAAATCAAATAGAAACCAGATTATACAATTTCAAAGGATTTTTTGAATTAACAATATCGACTCGATATTTTATTGGACGTATAACAAAAGATTCCTATTTTCCTCTTTTGACACATAATAAATGTCCAGGATTAGGTACGTGCCCGGAAATTGGTACTTTAACTCAATAATCGCGTGAAATTCCTACAATCAAAAGTCACACTATTAATAAGTAAGCTCATGAACCCTTTAACTTCCTTTAGGATCCACCACCGCGTATCTAGGACGCATGGTCATAACGGATAATTACATAAATTTCACGCACTACGTGCCTACATCGTTGAGATTAGTTCGCCCTCGAATAAATGTCGCGGCGACCTTTCTCGTTCCCCGTTTCCTTGTTTATCGCCGCCCGCTCTGGCCGCAGATGACCGTTTTCACGCGCATGCACGTGCAAGTAAAATATTAATACGTAATATCGCGACCGCACGGAGGGCGCATTTAATTTGCTCGGATCGTTTCACGCCTCGCTCGCTCGCTTCCTTCCTTCCTTCCTTCCTTCCTTCCTTCCTTCCTTCCTTCCTTCCTTCCTTCCTTCCTTCCTTCCTTCCTTCCTTCCTTCCTTCCTTCCTTCCTTCCTTCCTTCCTTCCTTCCTTCCTTCCTTCCTTCCTTCCTTCCTTCCTTCCTTCCTTCCTTCCTTCCTTCCTTCCTTCCTTCCTTCCTTCCTTCCTTCCTTCCTTCCTTCCTTCCTTCCTTCCTTCCTTCCTTCCTTCCTTCCTTCCTTCCTTCCTTCCTTCCTTCCTTCCTTCCTTCCTTCCTTCCTTCCTTCCTTCCTTCCTTCCTTCCTTCCTTCCTTCCTTCCTTCCTTCCTTCCTTCCTTCCTTCCTTCCTTCCTTCCTTCCTTCCTTCCTTCCTTCCTTCCTTCCTTCCTTCCTTCCTTCCTTCCTTCCTTCCTTCCTTCCTTCCTTCCTTCCTTCCTTCCTTCCTTCCTTCCTTCCTTCCTTCCTTCCTTCCTTCCTTCCTTCCTTCCTTCCTTCCTTCCTTCCTTCCTTCCTTCCTTCCTTCCTTCCTTCCTTCCTTCCTTCCTTCCTTCCTTCCTTCCTTCCTTCCTTCCTTCCTTCCTTCCTTCCTTCCTTCCTTCCTTCCTTCCTTCCTTCCTTCCTTCCTTCCTTCCTTCCTTCCTTCCTTCCTTCCTTCCTTCCTTCCTTCCTTCCTTCCTTCCTTCCTTCCTTCCTTCCTTCTTCTCGTTTTTCCTTCCTTCCTTCCTTCCTTCCTTCCTTCCGTTCCGCGTTTCTCGTTCTCGCTTGTGGAAAAACGCCAGAGATGAATTCCTCCACGCCCGCTGCGTGCATTTCGCTCCGCGAGTCCGATATCGATAAATCGATCGAAAGGCGGACCGAGATTAACGGGAGCATTCTCGGCTTCCTCCGCGAGGATCCGTGAACGTCGGCGGTGCGATAATCGTGGAAAAGTCTTTAATAAAGTAGATGAAGCGAGTAATCGTGCGAACGACGTCGACGATATCGCCGTTGTCTCTATCGCTTCTTTTGCCTTCTATATTTAACTTCTTTCGAAGAATATCAAGCCGCGAATGTTTGACATCTCTCGATCGAAGATTGAGAGACAATCAAACTGGAGTTTTCGCAAGAGGACGATTCTCTTCAATATTAATCGTGTCATAGTTTACGCTAGGAGTATCTTGTAGCTTTCCTCATATAAGCTATTTTTTATTTTACTATTTGCTCTCTGATAATATAAGAATAAACTGCCAATGCTAAGGAATATGTTTCAAGTCAGTGTAAAAGATCTGTCGCGTTTGTCAAATAAAATAGAGAAAGAGAAAACCGATTATACAATTTCAAAAGATTTTTTATGGATGAAATTAACAATATTGACTCGGTATTTTTTTGAACTTGTATGACGAGGAATTCCTATTTTCTTTCTTGACACATAAATCTCCCACGAGAATTTAACAAAAAAATAACAATTTTTTGTATCACTTTAATAGCAAACGTTTTAATAATAAACTGTAATTCCTAAAATACAAGTAGCACAATTAAAATGAAAGGAATAATTTTTGTTATAGTGAATATTTTTAATTTTTATTAATAGTAAAATATTATATTGCTAAATATTGCTAAATATTACTAAATATATAGAGTACTATAAAACAAGCACTAATAGTAAAAACTAAATTTGTAAAATAGTAAAATGGTAAATTTATATTTATCACAGTAAAAATTATAGAATTTTATAACTGACGAATGTATAAGTTGATATATTCTGTAGCAGTGACTATTCTTTTATTTCATATGTATTATTTATATTTTAGGAACTATAAGTAAAAAAACTATATTTCCCACTGAAAAAAACAATTGAATGAGTAGTCATCCGTCTTTAGAGAAAAACTGTATCTAAAATAGAGCAAATTATGTATTAGTGCAACAATAAATTGTACTGAAAGTCAAATTGCAATTACTAGTCAAATTATTGATGAATATATAATTCATAACAGTAACTTTATATAATTCGTTCATAGCAGTAATGCGTTCTTCCAACGTTCTCGTTCGTCTTCGACTATTAACGAAGTTCCACATTGTGCTCGCTCATGTAAAATTAAATATTCGCTGTCGTTTCGTCGTACAAGTTATAAGATCGTCATAATGGTGCAATTATTAGTAGTGCAAGACTCTATCTGAAAGAATAGCGCGACAAAATTGCAGCATCGAACTGGAATATCCTCTTTCGCAACCTGATGATTCGATATCGTCAAACTTCACCGTATGATGTTAATTACAACCGGATCGCCGGCTGATTTTTGTCGTGTCGCGATACAGCGGCGCGTTCTCACCGCGAGCAAACATAATAGATATCTCTTCGCGGAGGAACATCCTTGTATATTGGAGACGCGACGGTTTCGTGCGCCGCGCAGCTTTATTTCCAATTATACTGAAATCAGACATAAGGCGAGTTCATTCGGCGTAGCATGCGGCGATCGTTCCGGCAAGCGATAAATTCGCGACGATTAATTTCACGCTTACTCTTGAATCCCATTCGCGCCGGGCCACTCGTAAAAAGGATACTTCCCGCGCGCTATTCGCCTGATCCCGTTGTCCGAGATAACCCCGGCAAACTGCCTTGCTTTCGTCGACAGTAACGTTCGCACGCCGCTACGGGCAGATCCTTCGATCAGCCTTTAAAAGGTTGCCCGAATGCGCGTAAGTAGCACACGCGGTACGACACTATTTTATTCTCTTTCACCCCGTCATCACGTCTAATCCACGAGTCCTTTTAATGACCGCCATTAACGCTCTTTTCCTCTCTTTTTTTCTCTCTCTTCTTTCTTGTGAAACGCAATAAATAAAAAACTACTTACGAATCGAATTGTTGGTGTGTGTGTGTGTATATGTGTGTATATGTATATCTAAATATATAAATATAATTCAAAATATAAATATTATGTATGCACGTTATAAAATATTAATTAGAATTTAAATATTTAAAAATATTCAATATTTCCTTATTCAAAATTCTCTTCATCCACTTAAATGCTCACACTGACGGAAGAAATAATTAATCTAATAAAAAATTATAATTATTTTCGGCAATTATGTTTTCTCGTTATTTTAATACATGGTAGAGTAGCAATATACATTGTGTGAGAGAAATGCCTACATAAATACACAATAAGAAATATTTATTCGGTGAGTACTAATAATATTTTTGCTTGAATTTAAATTCTTCCATTAGAATAAAATAAATAATTGCTTTAATTTAAGGCTGAGATTAAAAAAAAATACATATTCTTATTTAAGAAATATATTATATATTAATATAAATAAAAAATATGTATAATATAATAGTGTAATATAATAAAATAATAGTCATAATGTTATTAGTATCTATTGAATTTATATTTTTTATTTCTCAGATATTTTTATCTGTCAGTATAGAGTTATTATCACTAACACTAGTAACATTTACTACAAAATTGATTCTCTTAATTAAAATTCTCTCATTATATAATTGTATACGTATATAGTCACAAATACCAAACCATTTTCTCTCAGTGGGCCGCGAGAGGAAGGAGCCGAATTTGAAATTCATCGCAGAATCGCGAATTACCGGCGCTCATTGCTTCGCCTCCGCCTCCCCCTCGTCGCAGTGTGCAGGCGTTCTCGTTCTCGTGCACGTGATATATCGCGAATATAAATATATCATAACATCACGAGAGGTACTGCATTACGCGGCGTCTCGCTGTCACCAGCTGCTGCAATTTTTATCTAAAGCGTTGCGATCCGTGTCAGCCACCAGACAGATCCCGCAAATATCTGCCGTTTGATATTTAATAACGTTGGCCGCTGAAAATTTAATTATCTTGTCGTCTACAGTCCGGCCGATTTGAGAGCGCGACTGCAATTGAAGCGAGAGGGAAGCGGAACACACGACGAGACACGCCGTGATGACCTAATTAATTAATAAAGACTCATTAATTAATTAAGACTCATTTATATGTAATAAACGTGCCGATTTTCGCAGCGGGCAAGCAACGTCACAAGTTATTCGGGCGCAGCTTGCAATCGGATAGTAAATATTTCAAAAGCGGCTTGTTACGGCGGAACTATTATTCCGGAACTATGCCGCTTTCAACGACCGGCGAGAATTATCGTGTCGTCGCGCGCGAATTTAGCTCCGTTGCACGAGCTTTCACCGAGAATCAGATAACTATTCTCTCCGATAGTTACAGAAACAAGCTACACGGTCGTGCGAAGCACATGGTGACACGTGCGACCTGACGACCCGCGCGATGCTCTTCGCTCATCCGCGATTTGCAAATTCAGAACGAACTGGGTTCGCGAATCTTAACGGCTCGGATCACTCGCGGAGAGCTGAGAAGCTGGTCGGGGTGGGAAGGCAGGAAAACGCTCGAGAGGATTTACGTGATTCCTCCTGACTTGTTTCTATCGGTAACGACCCATACAGCACAGAAGCTTGCAGCAACATTGCTACAACGTTGCAAGATTACATATTGCAGTACAATGTTGCAGAGACATTGCAGTGACATTAATTTGCAATATTACTTTAACAATATTTCAGCACTATTTCAGAAATATAACGAATATAATATAATATTTTTTACTTGTTTATTAGTTATTTTTGTTACTTACATTTCAAATTCAGTAATATTTGACATCAATAGAATAGTATTTAGAGTAGTTCTTGTTAGTGGCAGCCATTAATGCTAGAATTTGTCTTATTATATATTTCTTAAACTTTTTATATCGTGTTTTCGGAGAAAATATTTCTTTAGATTTAATATTCGTAGTTGTTTAATTTTGTGGTTTTTTTTTTATTTCATTAAAATATTATATTCTTAAACGAAATATTATTTTTTGAAATGATAAAAAAATTTTATTTCAAGGAAATTATGTCATTTGATAAAACAACATTATTGTTTTAAATAGTATTTTATAAAAGTTTCTTTCAAAATTTA
>NW_022639723.1:132275-179601 GCF_010583005.1 Odontomachus brunneus
TTACTTTGTATAATAAAACATATTAATAATATTACATATATATTGCATTGCAATGTTGCTGCACAGTTGCGTTGTTATATTGCCGCAAGCGGACATTTTACCATTGTTGCAACGTTGCAGTAGCATTGCAGCAACATTTTGCAACATTGTTGCAATGTCACAATATTGCAAAACAATGATGCTGCAACGTTGCTGTGCTGTATGGGGAGAGGGTGGTCGAGGGACGGAAACAATTTTTCGCGCTCGCATATGCAGAGTGTATGATGGCGCAGAATACATCGAAACCCTATGAGACGTCGTGTCTCCTTATTTCGTCTATATAGAGGCATTCGATATACTTAACAGGATATAATTAAAGGAGCAAGAAAGGATGAAAAGAGAAAGGGAGGGAGAGAAAGAGAATATCGAGTTGGTAGTCACGCTGGGTTGCCGTAACCTGTCGGAAAAGTAAGACGCCGAGAAAAGAGAGAAAAGGAAATATATATATATATTAAATATTATACAGCTGATCAATAAGCATAAGATCATTTAAAGAAAATTTGTACATGATTATCTACGATAATATATGCGCACCAATCATTTTCAATTAGCAACTAAAACTCTATGTGGTTATTTGCAAAATGGAGTAAAGAGCTTTCTTATTCAGATCTAATGTATAAACAGACGTTCATTACAACTCATCTGCTGTATAGCGCATGATCGTCCATCAATACTTTTCAATTAATTACTCTAAATTTTACATGGTTGTTTGCGCAATGGTAGAGGAATTTTGTGTTCAGTTTAATGAGTTTTACCTGTATATCGTGGATGCATAACGAATTATCGGATATCTCTGTGTGTGTGTGTGTGTGTGTGTGTGTGTTGTGTTGTTGCGTGCGTGTGTATATATACAAAAATACATATAAGGGTAGCGTGAAAAATTGCACACGACGACGATCCCGCGGGTGAATCTATGTTGTTTTTACTGCGACAGGATTGAACCGGCGGTGTTATTTTGCTTTGTGCTTATTTTACGGGGTCAGCTTCGATTACATCACGAGAATACCGCGCAATAGACTGCGAGCATCCCGATTTTTGGCCGAAAAATAACGCGCCATTCGCCGTGTCCGTGCGTATGTGTGTATACGTAAGCACCCGGGGTTGTTTATCACTGTGTGCACTGTGTTAGATTAACGCAACTTATCGATTTCGCTATGAGGCAACAAACGCGCATCCGTAATTTAACGTTAATCAATCTTGACATATATCTAATTACTTAGACGAGTTTTTTGAATGCGCAAACGTATATGAGAAAGAGAGCAACGAGAGGAGAAATTTCCAAAGTCCGACGATTTTATTAAACGAAATCGCACAACGAGAACGCACTGATAAGTATATAATCGCACGATAAGTTTAAACGTTCACGAAAGGTCCGAGTGTCACTATTTTTACAAATGCACCTTTTCCTGTAATCAATAACTCGCTTCGACAAGTTGCTTCCTAACCTATCTGCATCAGAATCAGGATATATTCACTGATTTAAAATTCTTTTATTGGGATACACACACCGCGAGAAAAAAACCCGACAAAAATTATATTTATTTTCGGCGCCAACTATACACACACAGTGAAAAAAGTTTGGTTGAATTAGTCCGACAATGAACCAAATTAGCTGAAGGCAAATAGAATCTCATATATAGAAATAAAATCTAGTACAGAATCTCTGATTTTTATAAATCAAATTCGGTCCTAAGAAGCAAAAATCTTATTTCCTTCAATCAGGTCACATTTTGGTTCAAAACAGATATTATCAGATTAATTTAACCAAACTTTTTTTCCACGTATATTTTTTAATAAGAAGGAAGTAGTACATTAAGAGAAAAAATGTTGAAAAAATAAAAATATTTATTCACGATAAGTTACTAAAAACTGATTTGCTTAAATTTAAAATTCCTTTATTTAGACAGAATAACCAACTGCTTTCATGAAAATCTAAGGTTGTTAGAAAACGTATATTTTTTTATTTTTGAAAAATATAGTATGAGTAAATATGTTACTAGTACCCATAAATAATGTTTATATGAATAAATATTGTTTGTTATTTGATATTTTCTCTCTCAGTACGGCAATATACATATAAGAGCTTATTATCTCTCACTAACACTATAGTAACACTTTCGTATTTTGTATTTTTGTATTTTGTAACACTTGTTACAAAAATGATTTTCCTGATTATAATTTTGTCACTCTGTAATTATACAGAGTGAGTCACCTAACATTAGATTCTAAACTATCTCTGTTGCTTTTTTATATTGCTTTAAGGAAAAACATGAGAAATAAATTGTATGGTCGTGCCGTATGATATCGTAATCAACTCTTCCACTACATACAATTTATCTCTTTACACTTTCTTCTAATTAAAAAAAAAAACAATAGGGACATTTTAGAATCTAATGTTAGGTCTCTATATATATTATAGGTCATTCTGTATATAGTCGCACATAGTTGTATACAATTGCAAATAGATCTTTCTTCAAAAACATTTTTCTTCAGTGCACAAGAGGATTTTTTAGATTCTTGTTAAATATTGAAAATGGACAGAATCACAAAATCATTTTCTTATCCGTTCTACTAGATTTCCATTACACTTGTTTTATTACATTTTTATTACACGTTGATCTAAAGAAAAAAATAAATAAATTCAACGATATAGGAGTCTTTTTGAAATATCTTCATGATGCAAATGGAGTTAATAATTATTTGATAACTCTCGCGCACGGTCCACCGGACGAATCTTGTCCAATCAATTGGCCATCACCTGAACTCAGCTATGATTCCCACCGCGAGCGGCTTGCCCCGTCAGCAAATCATTAATCAACTGATCGCGCATACTGTATAAATATTGGTTCGTAGTTTCAGATTAGCATTGCGAGAGCCGGCGAGAGATTCTTCGCGAATCGATTCCACCTACCGCGGGCGGCGGGGCGAATAATCGCGGCTGTTTTGCGAGATAACTCGCGAGCGGACGGGCGCGCTTCCGCGCTTAACAAAACACGAGGACGTCCAATATCGACGAAAATTGTGCGCTACCGTAATTCCGCCGTAGCGATACGCAAATACGCCTGGGGCTGCTCTCTGTGCGCGCGTTACGTTATGGCGGGGCTCTCTCGCCGGTGAAAAGGAAGCAGCCGCGAGTCACGTCGGGAATGGGTACCCGATGACTCGATGCCAACGTGCGACGCTTCTCTCTCTCTCTCTCTCTCTCTCTTGCTCTCGCTCTTTCGCTCTCTTCTTTTTCCATTCTCACTCCCCTTCTCTTTCTCTCGCGATCTCGGCGTCGTAGCTCGACGACGCTATCCGGAAAACGGATGAATCTCCCGGCGTATCTCGATTTTTCCGGACAATAGGATCGAGAAACAGACACGAGTGAGCGCAGCGCGTTTTGGTATTCTCGAGCTATGACGCCATGTTCGCTGCCCCCGCGGGTCCTTCGCGGTGCACCTGCTCCGAATTCGTTCGAAAAACACGTCCTATATAGCGCGAGAACGCTATATAGGATTGCTCGCGCTGTGCGATCGAGCATCGCGATATGCATTTGGGCAATATGCGCGGGCAGAATTAAAGGTGAATTTTTGAGCGGAGTCTTGAGTGCGGCGATTGGCGCATTTTCTCTGCGGAGCAAGTGGAAACTCGTTAACTTTACTTTTTTAACAGCCCGCCCGAGCAGCGATGCGACCCGCCGTCTGCGCTGTTTATTTTAGCTAATCGAATTGGTTCGTTTTCGCGCGCGTGAGAGGGAGAGAGAGAGAGACAAACACGCGAAATAAATAGCGAAAAGTTCACGCCGCTTCGACGCAGCTCTCGATGACAAGTACGACGTTGATCGCGAGATTACACACGTCCACGTGCGTTTGATCGACATTGTTTATTTCGTTCGAGTTTTTGAGTATTTAGGTCACGTTGATACGTTTTATCGTCCGGCTTTCACGTGCTCCTCCATTGTTTTAGAGATGCAATACATGGAAACAAAAGTTTTGCTCAGTTCAACTAACAAATTAAACGCGTTTTGTGGGATGAAACAGAATTTTTGGTTTTTAAAATTAAATTTAATTCATAAGAAGCAGAATTTAATTTAAATTTGCTTCATAAGGACCGAATTCGGTTCATAAGAACTAAATTTGGTTCATGAGAATTGAGTCTGGTTGACAAAAGTGAAATTAGATTTATAAGAATTAAGTTTGGTTCATAAAAACCGATTTTGATTCACATAAAGACAGAAGTGGATTTATAAGAACCGAATTTAATTCATAAGGAGCAAATTTGATTCATAAGAATTTAGTTCATTAGGACCGATTATAGCTTATAAGAATTGAATTTGATTCCGAAATTGAACCTAAATTTGGTTCATAAGAGTAAGAAATTTGGTTTCCTTCAGCAAGAACGCGTTTGGTCCATTCATTGTGTCAGGTTAATTCAACCAGACTTTTTTCTCCGTGCACTAGCGCGGCTCCAAATGCACTCAATAACGCATTGCCTCGGCGAAGTGCGCCGCAGACGATTCCTGCAACGGGCGCAAGAAATTTCCCGGGGGTAAGTTCATCCCCTGCTTGCCTGCCTGCCTGCCTGTCCGCTCGCCTGTCTGTCGAAACCGTATCCCCTTACAAGACGTCAGAAATAGTAGCCCGCGCGATCGTTATTACCGCTCTCCCATCCGTCATTCCTTTGCCCTCGGGCCGGAAACTACCCTCGAGACACTTGAAGATCAGACGCGTGTGATATCACCATGGTATCAAACGGCGAACGAAGTGATGTGGCGTAGAAGAGAACGAAGCGCTTCTTCCCGTCCGCGTAGCTCGCAATCAAAGAGAAAGAGAGAGAGAGAAAGAGAGAGAGAGAGAGAGAGAGAGAGAGAGAGAGAGAGAGATTCGCGGCAGGTGGGTGGCTGGGTATAGGTAGGGTAGGTTAAGTTTCGCTGAATTAAGGCGAGAACGTGGGACGCATCTCGCCGACTCCGCTCAGGCTGGTGCGTGCTTTGAGGATAGCGTTACGGTACATTGTTTATTCGTCGCTTCGTGAAAGCGACAAATTGCTCTTTACGTGCGCGTCGTCGTCGTCGCCGCCGCTGCAGAGGGCGACGAGCATTGTGCATCCCGCGTTCGAGCGAGCTAAAGTTTGTGTCGTGTCTCTCCTCTCTCCTTCTCTCTCCCTCTCTCTCTCTCTTTCTCTCTGTCTGTCTCGCGGGGAAGAAGAATATCGTGCCGCGCGGGCGAAGCGAGTCATGGAAACACGGCGCCGCGTCGCCGATCTCGTTTTCCGCGCTGTATTAAGTTCGCACAGGTCGCGATATAAATACTGCCCCCTTCCAGGAACTGGATTCGCACAAGATGGCTTCACGGGCGGCATCGGAGGCACAGAAGGTCTCTCTGAAAAGACCCCTCTAGATCTATCGCGATGTCGATCGCAAGCAAACGTATTGATGAGGAAAGAGTAAAGACCATTAGTTTTATGGAATTTAGCATACATAAAAAATTTCATTATTTAATAATCTAATGTTTATTGTAAAGGAATGTTGTAGATAATTTTGTTTGATTTCCTGGAAAAAAAGATGTATTTAAAATTGTTTTCAAAACTGTTGCAAATAAATCTGCTTTATGTTTTTAAAAAATGTAAAAACAGATTTGACGGTCTTTAACAGTATCTCGTTAATGGCAAACATAACGCTCGTCGCGATGATAATTGCAAAAATTCGCTCAACTTCAGTTTTCTTTTTGTTACAAACACGACTCCAATCAGAACAGTCGGTGTAGTCTTTGCATTACTGACGCTTTTGATTTATTGCAACGTCAGACAACCCTTATATCTAATGTAACTGTTGAAGTTCAAGTTAAAATTGAAATTCAACCAACTTATATGATTATCGTCTCAAAGGCTTGAATCAATAATTATTACTTGAATCTCTTTCGTCTCAAGTATGATATTCAGTTTTGAATTCAGAGTTGGATGAAAGTTTTTCAGTTGAAAAATACGACTACAGAGATATAAAGAGAGAGACTACACATATATCATAATTCAATTAAAAAACTTTCATCCAATAAATCTCTTCGAATAAAAATTTGAGTATCTCACATGAGAGAAGTTTCAGGTAATAATTATTTATATGGACCTTAGGCCTCCCTTATAAATAGTAATTATTTCAAACCCATTTCAAATGCTACTCAGTTTTAAATACAATGTTAGATGAAAATTTTATAGTTAAATCACGGTTACAAAAGCAGGTACGTGTCTCGAGATTGATACTTTTGTCTTATATCATAATTCAACTGAAAAACTTAGACATAACTCTGAATAAAGATCTAAGTACTTCATATGAGACAAATTCCAAATTCCAAAACTAATAATCCAAGCGTCGCGTTTGCTTGAGACTGACAGTACGACAGTATAAAAAAGCTTTTACGAAGCAACGTGTCAGTTCCCTCGAAAAGTTCCATGCCAATTGGACGTTGGGACACTTAGCGACGTGTTTGGCGGGAGTTTATCTATTCGACGATGTCAAAACCCGATCAAACGCCAGCCGATTCGATTTAGTCGCGCCGGCTCGCCGCGTTCGCAATCCATGCTCATCCGCGGGACGTCTCCTTTGTAACCGATGAAAACCGTCGCGAGGTACACGTCTGACGTCGTCTCCCCGCAATCAGGACGTCGTCCTAAACGATTCGTGCCTCCTCGCTCTTGGCGGCACGACTGCATGGACTCGAATCCAATTAACGTCGTCTAGCGTGCATCGACCAGCGACTTTGTGACTGTGCACCCGGCTTGTGTCGAAAGCGCGCATGTACGCGAATTCGGATGGCACATCCGAAACTTCCTCGGCTCTGTATTTATTGCAGTTGCAACCAGCGAGAGAGCGGCTCGACACTCCTCGCAGGATTCATCCTAGCGCGACACGACGCGACGCGACGCAGTAGCTGCTCGTCTCCCCTTGTCTCCCCTTGCCTGTCTACTTCCTTGTACTCTTCGACGGGTATCCTCGTTATGAGATTCGGGATTTAATTGGCGGATATATACGCGGCATCCGACGGGACGCCCCGTCGACGCGCATTTCCGGGACGCGACACTGAGCGCGCCCTCGTACAGCTGTAACCCCGTAATGAGAACGCGCGCGATCGCGATCCGACGAGAGCCTCTTCCCCCTTTCTAGCGTGATTTCGTTCGTAGTGTGCGACACTTCTTGCAGGGAATAATGTTCAAGTATTTTCCTTGAACATGGGGAGACATAAAAAGAAAAGATACTATATAAAATTAAAAATATACAAAATGGTTAGAATCACAGGGAATATTTTAGACTTTTCTTCGGCAAATACTTGCAAATTATTTTGCTTCATTTTCTGGAAAAAATATTAAAGATTTTTTCATTAGTAGTATGCGACATTTCTTACAGGGAATAATGCTCAGATATTTTCCTAGGACATGGGGAATAGAAAGAAAGAATAGAAAAGATATGCATAGAAAGAAAAGATATTATGTATAAAAAGAAAAGATATTATGCAAAATAGTTATAATGACAGAAAATATTTTGAATCTTTTCTTGAAACTATTGCAAATAATTTTGCTTGATTTTCTAACTTTATCATGGTATATATATGGGAATATATTTAAACTTTCAACATAAAAATACATATATACATACATTGAATAATATTGAAAATATATTCTATGTGAAAAGTTTAAATATATTATATTATATTATATTTGTATTTAAGAACCAAAACAATATAAAAATATCCAAAAGCAGGTACGTGTCTCGAGATTGATACTTTTGTCTTATATCATAATTCAATTGGAAAACAGAGAATGAGCAGAGAAACGCCCGAAATATTTTAATTAAAAAAGAAAATACACAGAAATCTCTCTCGCATTTCGAGGTGGCGATATTCGGAAAGACCTTCGAACTTTGCCGGCGAACTTTTACGGCTTCGCGAAACGGCACTGTGGGTAATTGTAGAACACGTCGAAGGTGCGCGCGTGAGAAATATGACGACGAAAAGGATGGAAGTAGGAAAAGGGGGCGCGAAGAAGCAGCGAATGGCTGGGCTGCGAAGAGCGGATAAAGGGTAAAACTTCGTTGACGATTTATTACGTCGTCTGCCAGTTTCGGATCGGCGACGACAGCGGAAGAGAAGGAGGAGGAGGAGGAGGAGGAGGAGGAGGAGGAGAAAGGGCCACGGGTGGTGGTCGCGTAACGAGTTTATTAAATATTTCATCGGGCCAGGAGAGAAAGTCGAAGCGTGATGCGCGGACGGAGGCGACGAGAGGAAAACGGGATGGAACGGCGAACGAGTTGGGCGCCGATGCGAGGGAGAGCGAAAAGGTCTGCACAAAAGGACATCCCTTTTTTATAATTCGCCGCTACGCAACAACCCTTTACGCGGCGCTACGTTAAACGCACGCGTAACGCCGACGTGATTGCAAACTCGACCCCTCACACACTCACCCCGCGTCACACCCGCGACTCTCACGGCGACTTCACAGCGAGTTTAATAAACGCTACGTGCAGCTACGATATTTCAACGGATATCGAATCGATCGATAATCCGATAATTCGGGAGAAAAAAGTGGAGGGCAGGCTTTAAGGTCGAGGTGGCAGAGACGATATTTTTCGGCAGGATATGGAAAACAAAGGGAATATCGCCGATAACGACGAGACCAGTCATTAATTGATCTAGCATGGAGAAATATTTAATGAAAAGACGACGAAACGAACTCCTTTCGACTTTGAGGGTATTTCATCTCCACTTTTAATCTCTGCTCTCGATATCCCAGTCTCTATTGATTGTGAGGCCATGGATATTCTTGTGATGAGACCTTTCTTTTCGTAGTTCATCCTCCGTGTATCTCAAATAACACGCAAATAATAAATGAAAGTGATAAACATGGCATGAGATTTTTCGGAGACAAGTGACTTATATATATATATATATATATTCGTCGGGTTATTTGGATTGGTGGCTCCCCGACAAGATATGTATTCAGGTGCGTAATTTCAAATATTTTGAAATAACCTCTGAAGGTCATTCGAAAGAAGAGCCTCAAGTACCCATCTAAACGTAAAATTTTGCGCTCTTTCCGAATCCGGGGTCAAAAATAGGGGTTTCTATTTAAAAATTCGACTTGACCTTCAAATGACCTTGAAAGTCAAGGTCAAGGTGAAATTGAAAATCACCATCCGATGTCCCCCTCCAAACCCAACAACTTTTGTAAGGGTTATTTTCGGATTGGTGGCTCCCCTGACGAGATATTCAGGTGCGTAATTTAAAATGGGACACCCTGTATATATATATATATATATATATGTATATATATATATATATATGTTCCGACGTGGAAGTTGTATTTGCCGCATCGAGAATATCGACGGAGACTCCAGAGGATGCCGCGCGGTGAGAATCTCGCACGTACGCGCGGGGGAAGAATTTCGGATGGGTATCGCGAGGGATTTAATTTTAAGCGGCGCGCAACACGACGACGACTACGGCCTTGTAGGTGTACATATGAAAATCCCGAGGAAGCAAAGGAGAGGCTCTCTCCCGATATGACGAGGGCGCTTTATTTGACGACAGTGAATACACGATTTCGAGGGGTCGCAACAATAGTGCCGGCGGAGCCTCGCGCCGAATATTAACTGGCCGGGGTGGCGGTGCTCTTTAAGGATTCATAGATCCGTGAAAATGATCTGCGCGTTCGCTCCTTCATCCCGGAGAGTGCGCGCGCTTGGTTCTTTTCACCAAATGACGACGAGTAAACCAGGCGTTGCTTCTTTCAGTATCATCGTATAATGAAAAACGCACGTAAATATACATATTTATATGAAGGGGGACGGGGCTAGTTTGGCTACTGGGAAGGGGATTAAATTGGCAAAACCGATTATTTCTGCTATTTTCTAACAATTACAGAATTAAGCAAGCAAGATTTTTTAACATGTCAAAGATGGCTTTGAAATATTGGTTAATTCTGAAATCTATTAAAGAACAGTAGAAATAATCGATTTTTTAACTTAACCGGTAGCCAACTAGTCCCGGTCTCTCCTAATTATATTAAAAGAAATGGGCGGAAAGAATATCCTTGAAATGTGTATTTGCCATGTCACATATATTCAGGATGTTCCAGAATTCTATGCAACGTATTGCAAAAATGATAAAAGGCAAAAATGATAAAAATTCCGTAAAACGATTCCATCGTAAAAAGCAGAGGACGCACCGCGTTAAAGAGTTTCGCAACTCATTACATTTATCCGCGTCTCTCTAATAAGATTTTAGATGATCGTGATAAAGAATATCAATTATTTTAAAGTAGAAAAGAGAGAAAACCACGACTTGGGTCAATGATATTGCAACGCGTTAAATTTTTATATTGTCAATGAATATAAAGGGGTAAAGGTAAGGCGACTTACGAAAAAAGAAATAGTAACAAAGGGCTGTCTTCTGATTTTGATGGATACCAGATTTTTGAAAATTAATCAATTTCATGATAAAATATACAAAAAAGACAATATTTAGAGTAGTTAAAGATATGTATCGAACTTGGCGTAAATTTTTTAGATGTTTACGATTAAATGTACGATGAACTTATTTAAATTTAGAGAATAGATAGCTGAATGTCTCAAAGACGATTTTGTAAAATTCTGTAACATTCTGTGAATTAGTCACGTAAAAAAAATTTCTTTTTCTTTAAAAAATTATTATTCTTTTTCTTATTAAAAAATTTTATTTTATTTTCCAAGTTAAAATTTCTCGTAGAGAAAAGACAAAATTGAACGAGAGAAGAAAAGAGGTGGAGACCTGACGATAACATAACGATAATTTCGCTCGTATCTGCAATTAATTCCTGACGTATAATTCGTTTGTTAGAGGGTTACACGGAAATTAAAATAGTTTCGGCACATGTAACGACGCGATCGAAGTCTCGTCACATGGTCGGGCCGGCCGGATTCCCTGCGCGCGCTTCGCATAATTTACAGACCGCCAATCACCGACCACCATCCCGATATCGAATTCGGATTTAAGTGCGCCCGAGTTCAGCGATGATGCGTGCAATAAAAGCATATCCCGTTATACAGACGCACGGAGAATACTACGGCCCATCGTACGCGAAATTCCATATTCCGCGGATCGAATTATTTATTCAGAAGGGAAGGCGGAATACGACAGAGCGGTGTGGGGCCTGTTTGACCCTTCAACTTTACCGTTATATGAAAACGAGATACGTACATAACATATATTGAGTTGCCTGTTCAAAAATTTATCAGTATAGCCACAGCGCTCGTATTAGCGAAATTTTAATATCTGAAAGAGAAATCCCCGTATTCTAAAAATTCGCAATTTAACAAGTAACTTTCAGGATAATATCAAGTACAATACAACGAAATTTTTTCGAGTTTTACTCGTGATATTCACGATTCAGCTTTCTTCTAAAAAATATATTTTGCAAAGATTGCAAAATTTTAAAAGTTAATACGTTATTATGGTGATTAAATTCGCATTAGCGAGATTTTAGTCAAAGATAATTCATGTACTAGAAATTCTCCATCCTACAAGTAACTTTTGAAATATAGTAAGTCTCAAAATTTTAATTTAAATTCATATTTCAAAAATTCGTAATCTAATAAGTAACTTTTATACTAGTATCAAACACCAACGAAATTCTTTTGAAATTTTTTCTTGTAATATTTGCGATTTAATCTTCTTCTAAACAATATATTTTAAAAAAATTACAAAGTTAGAAATTGATAAGCTACATTTGGAGTTAGAAAGTTTGTATTAGTGAAATTTTTATCTAAAACAATTTATATCTCAAAAATTCGCGATCCAACAAGCAGCTTTTAAAATAGTATCAACGAGATTATCTCGAGTTGTTATTGTAATCTTCGCGATTTACCTTTCCTCTGAGAAATATTTTTTGTAAAGACTGCGAGCTTAAAAGTTAATGACCACAATTCAATGGCTTGACAATGCGTGCGATTAAACACGTTACACGAAGCCATGAATCTTCAGGTGCTGTGCGGAAAATATCTTTGCAGAGAGATTGCACAGTTGAAAGTTGACGAACCACCTTCGACGGTCGGATAATGCGCATGATTGGGATTGAACGCGTTATACGAAGCTGCGAATCGTCAGAGGGAATCTACGAACGCGAGTGCCGAAGAAAGCTCCGAAATGCTTCGGGGCTGGTCCCGGAAGACAATACGAGAAGTACGCGTGGAGACTACCACTCAGACTTGCCCCTGGGCTGTCTATAATAAACAATATGAAACTCTTGCCTGCACCTTTTGTGCGCCACCCTGAGACGTCGTCAAGTACCGAGGGTGAGGGGGAGCCGCAACGCCCCGCGGTATCGCGCTGCGCGCACTTTAATGACCACTCGAATCAAACTCTGAACAATGGCGTTTTAATTTGTCAGACGGGTTTTTAAGGGGGAGAGGGGAAGACGAGCCGAAAGTAGAGCGAAATCACAAGCGAAAACAGCTCCTCGGGCGAGTCGGGCGAACATCGCGGTAATTCCAAACGCGACTGACGGAGATTCGAATTCTTCGCGAAAATTCCCCGAGATGCAACTCGATTGCTGCGGAGAAACTAGACATTGTTCCCGAAAGTTCCGAGTTCTTGAGAAACGGCAGTAACGTTGTTCTCAATTCGCCGCGTTTTTAAAGCGCACGTTTGCGCCGAAAAACGCTACTTCCACCCGCGACTCGCACGCCCGTCAAACTCCCATTGCTGCTCGTAAGAGCAATCTTTTCCCCGCATTCACATCGGCGAGAGGCCGCCCTTTTCGCAGTGGAAACACGCGCATGAAGAAGGACATTCGCTTCGGCGAGACCGTTTAATTCTCTCGACACAATGAAGTCTTCCCGCCCGATTTTATCGCCAACATGTTTATTATCCATTATTGGACCGAGGAAAACTAAATACGGCCATCACGCCGTCTTCGCTCGTGGCGGGCGAGATCCGGGAAACTAATAGCAAGCCTATTAAGTGGTGGCTGGTTTCGTCTTAGTAAAAGAGGCAGAAGAGAAAACGGACTACTTCGCCAATTAACGCGTTTCATTCAAGCTCCGCACTTCTCTCTCTCTTTCTCCTTCGCTTCCTCCTCCCCACCTCCCCCTTCTCTCTCCCTTTCTCTCTTCCGAAAGCCGCACTCTTACGCTCAAAAGCTCGTGCAGCGACGTACTCGGTTCGACGATCGCTGAGCGACTCTCGTTGAACGAGTCATTAATTCTCATCCAACGACGAGAGCATAAGTCTTCTATACCTTCATTAACACCTATGTCTCTAACACGAATTACGAGTTGCGTTCATTAGTAATTGTTATTAAAATTGTGTAAGAAAATATTAAAGTGTATAGGTACATAGGAATATTGAGTCAAAATTATTTCGTATCTTTTAGGATTTTTAACTATTTTGAAAACAATTAATTTTTCTAGTGTTACTTAGTTCTGTTATTGGTAATAACGAGACAGTACATGACTGTTCAATGAAAATGTTCGCTATCATTATCTATATTGAGAAAAAATGTTTGCTACTTGTAATTATAATCATATAGAGAAAATATAATCATATAGTAAAAAAGACACATTTTTAATTAAACTTTACTATAATGTTAATGATAATAATTTTGAGTGCATGCCACTATTACCATTTTAATACAAAAAGATAGTTAGGCCCAAGAATAAATATAATTTTAGTTAGATCAACCATTTTTCTCTCTCCGTGCACTACTTTTCACCCCACTTTTCTGATAAATTGTTCGATTTCGCGTCTCTCTCTTTCTCTGAAACGTCTCAACTTTTGAACTGATAAAGTTATCGACGATTTGACGAATTTTTCCAGATTCCTGATACAATACGATCGAAACTTTTCTTTTCACCTTTCGCTCTTGAGTAGTTCTATAGTAATAACAACTTATAATTCAATTGAATAGAGAAAATACGGAAAATTCGCGGCGCACAGTTGGTTTAACGCATTCGCTCACGACTCTGCCAGTATTGCGCCGTATCTCCGCTCCTTTTATACATAACGACGCGCCCGGCCCTTTATAAAGCGAGCACTCCTCGGAAAACTATTGCGTTCATCTTCTTCGCGTGTCGGCAGGAAGACTCGGCGGGGGCTACGACAGGGATACGTACAAAGGGTCGTCCTATAAAACGGAAATATACGAGGGTCTTCACCTTCGGCGAGACTTTTCTCCCGATTTGCGTGCCCTCGCCCTTTGAGATCGCGCGATTTACGACGGTGCTTGGAGACGCGCCAGACTGTCATATTTGGCTGTCGCCGGGACGGATGAAGGCCCAGAGTGGCAGAAAGGTGTCTCCGTGGCGTTTCTCGCAACTACGGCAGATCGATTGGCGATACGAAAAACTCGATAAAACGGCGGACGTTCACCCCGGATAGACGTGCAAGCGACTCTCGGGCCGCGACACTTCCTTCGAAAATAAAGAGCCAAATCCAGCAGCCCGATTAACACACTTCGCACGTGACGCAAGAGAGCTATATGTGTGGCTGTTGTTTGCGTTGGTTATATCTGTGCCAACTATTTGTAGCTTGTAACCTTTCGAACAACATCACCAAGGAATTTTCCAACGCGTTCTCCACATTTCTCGGTATGGAATCGTGTCCGAAACAAGTAAAAAGCGACAATATCTTCACTCGGACCGATAGTAAAGATACTGTCACTCGAAATGACAAGAATGAATGTTTTACTCAAGTTTAGAGAGAATTGTGAGCGAATGTTTTCAATCGGCTAGAACGAATATGTTTTTATGACGGTGAAATACAATGGATTGTAATACGGCTTAGACACAATGAAATTGGAAGCTCAACTCAAATTGTCAAAATTCAGAGTCATTATTAGTGTGACGAGTAATTACATTATTCAGTAATTACATTATTACAATAATTATTATCAATTATTATTAGTATCGTTATTTGTTCTTATTTATTGTTCTCTCTATTATATCATTCAATAATATTATTGCGTAAATTCGTCACAGTAATGACTCTCAATTTCGATGATTCGGTAAGCTCCCAACTTCATTGTGTCTAAACCGTTTTGCAATTTACTGTACATATATATATTCACTTTTAAAAATATTCATTCGACGATTTCGAGTGAAGAATTCATTCTATATGAGTCGAAAATTGTGCGAATACGAGTGACTCAGTGGTCACTCTATTTCTTGAGATTTCACCACAGGAAATTTAAAGAGCGGATCTAAAGGCAATCTAATCTCGCCCAGTCGACAGTCTTTATCTCCATCTCCCGCGAGAAGAAATTTCCAGTCGAGCTTAAGCATGTACAAGAGAGAAGCACGGAGAAGCACTTTGACGAAAGTCGAGCAATGGACGCTGGGAGAGCCGAAAGGTGTCCCGTCGTTCGAAGTTTCCTGATTAAATCTCGTTTTCGAGCTTCGACGTGAGAAAAAGCCTAGGTCAGTTTCTCTTGGAGCCGGTTTACAAAATGACACGAAAAAGAATTTCTCCTTCAGGGCGATGGAAACGCTGCGCACACACAACGAAAGACGGGACGCGCGACCGCCCTTTTTCCCGTCGCCGCTCTTTCATGCGCGAATTCTCGTATCTGCGAATATCATATCGATATTCCAGAAATCTTATTCATCGTGAAAATTGTGTTTCATTTACGGGACAGCGCGAAGAGAGTTGTTGCGTTCATCGCGGAGCAAAGTTTATTTTGCGTGAGAGAAGCTGCGTAGACAAAAAGGGAAAAAGCGCCGAATAAACGAACAATGATGAATCTCACCGTGTCAATTATTTTGCATGACAGAGAAAGAGAAAGAGAGAGAGAGAGAGAGAGAGAGAGAGAGAGAAAACGCCGGTAAAAAATCGAACACGCAAGCGATATTTCCCGGGAGAAGCTCCCTTATCATTTTCTCGCCGTGGGAACACAAAACGAGAAGACGCCGATATCTGCTCGAGCGTGCTTCATTCGACTTGGGTCGTTAACGGGAGGTCCTCCAATTACGAAGTTTCAATTAATACCTCGCGCACACCGTCCGGAAAATTTTACAGAGTTCGAGTATAAAGGACGGCGGCGTGCCGGTAGATTCGCGATTTCACGTCTCTCTTTTCGCGCCCGGGCCCTTTTGTTCGCCGTCGTGGTAAACGAGGATGACAGAAGCCGGGTCGAAAGTCGCTTCTTCCGCCGGTGAATCTCGGTGACTCCGAGCCCGCGTGCGAGCGCGCGCGCTGCGGCTGAATCATCGTCGTTTTAATTACAAATTGAAAATTCTCCGGGTATTCGGAAGTCGTCGACCGCGGAGGCGACTCTAGACACCAGCGTTCCGCTCGTTCGCTCGCGAAAATCCACAGAGCGAGTGTCCCTTGGCTGTCTTTACCCATACCCAGTGACTCTCCCCCCCCCCCTTTCCTTGTTTCTCTTGCGCTGCCCGTGTCCGCGCGTACCTTTCTAACTATCTCGGCTAGATTACTCGCTCGTCCTTCATCCGTGCCCGTCTAGTTGGCCGAGAGTTCGGGAATGTCACTTTACTCCCGCCCGAGACGTGTGCAAGCTCAGTCCTCGCCGAGCCCGCATGTGCTTTGATTTCGAGCGCGCGTTAAATCGCGTCGCGCTTCTGCAATTAGCGTCTCGCTGACGGTATAGCTGCTCGCGCGTTCCCGTCGACTTCCTACGAGACAATTAACCTAACTTTCACGGTAAATAAAACTACTTCGCTAGTGAGAGAGAGAGAAAGAGAGAGAGAGAGGAGGAGGGAAGGAGAGAGAGAGACACGAGAATCCATCGTCAGCCTATATCTCGTTTTAATCTCGACACTTTCTCACACAGTATGACGGTGAGTCAAGAGGGTGGAAGGACAAGTTTCTCGGTATAAGTGGATAATATGTACCTTACACTGAAATATAATGCTTCACGAGATAGTTATTGGAGCGTTATCAACATAGATGATCACTGCGCAAGCCCGTTTGCACGTTCACGATCATTTCGTTCGCGATATAATGAACTTCTTCGAGAAGTATCGTCGATATGCTTATACTATGATCATTGCAATTTTTTGAGCAAAAACTTTGATAAAAACAAGTTTGTGATCTTTCAACCGACTTGCGATTTCTCTGATGAACTTAGCGTTGATCTATAATTCCTATCAGTGAAATTATTTAAACAAAATAGAAAAGATCTCTGCTCAAGGTTCCTGGGTATTTGATGTAGCCATATTGGATTGTGACGTTAGAAAAGAGGACACGCTGAAAATTCTTGCGTGCTAATAAAGAGATATTTGTATGGAAGAATACTTTAGATCACTAAAACATATAAAGTATTCCGGAAACCATCCTTTTCCCACGACAGTTAATAAATAGCCATAAATAAATAGCCATAAATAAATGTGACAAAATGATGAGGAAAGTTAAAGAAATGATGAAGAAAGTTAAAAGTTAACGAAGAATTGCTTGTCACGTTAATTTTACTATTTATCGACTGTAAAGAGAAAGTGATAGTTATAGAAGCATTTTTACAGATATGCTTATACAACCTGAATTCTTCCATACATATCCTTTTCTTTAAAAATAGCACGCAAGAATTTTGGACATGCGTTTTCTTACCTCCGACGTCATCAGTCAAGAGTTCCATGGCGAATACCCAAGAGTCTTAAAATGATGGATTGAAGATGCTGGCTTTTTCCTTTCCAATGGTGATTTTGCATCTCTTCTTTCAGAACGTATTTAAGAAATTTCATAAATAAATTGTGTTATGGATTATCTCCATAAATAAATTTATAACAATTCCATAAATAAATTGCATTATATATAATATCATATCCTTCGTAAATATATGCTTATCTATAATGTAAATTATTTATGAGAAATGTTTTACATACATCCTCTAAAAAAAGGAACGCAAACCCATCATTGAAAAGGAAATCTGTGTCTTTTCTTTCAGTCATTTTCTACTCATCTTTCAGTCACTTTCTACTCATAAATCTTTCTAAACGAGATTGGTCAATAATGAAATTATTCAATTTCATTTAGAAAAATGCCGTCTCGTATATTTGTCTCTCGTCCACTTGGAAACGCGATGGAAAACGCGATGGGGATAAACAAGAGCTGTCAAATATACGGCAAACGCGAACGCGCGCGCGTAGCAATGTTTAGTACCGCAGCGGATTTTCATTCAATATTTTGCGTTCGATCGAATGTCCCTGAGATGATAACTCAGTGCGCCGTCGATGGGAATCGTATCAATATCACTCGCGATAACTGAACGTAGAGGCGAAACGAGAACTAGCCGCGCGTGAAGCTTGAAAGCCGACCGACGTAGAAAAAGTGGAACAATCGACGACCGCGTTCGCTCGCATAAGCCGTAACGAATGACGAAGTAGGTGGAGGGTGTAACGAGTCGAACGGGCTCTGGCACACTTCGTTACGAGTGATATTCCAGTATTTCTGATTCAACGTGTCCGATACGTCCGTCGCTCTGAACTGCTACACCGATCTAAATTCGCAACTCTGCTCGGTACGCGATTCGCGTATAATCGAGCGACTTCTGCTCATAGAAAAAAGAAAAAGAAAGATTTAAGGAGAAAAGGAAGGAAAGATACAAACTCATGGTTTGAAATTTTCTGAATATCAAGTCTAAACACTAAGAAGAGGAAGAAGATATTTTCTCAATATCAGTCTGAAAATCAAGAAGATTATGAAATAACGGTCCTAATTGTGTTATTCAAGATTAAAATAACTTTTCATCGTTTACATAAATTTGTTAATCGGACATTAAAACGGATTATGTATCAATGAGCAATCGAAATTATTAAATTATTAAATTCTTCAAAACAAAATTATTAGACTTTAAATTGTTTTATTTTATCATAAAAAGATTATTGAAAAAAAATATTTATGCGCAAGTCCCAACTATAGGTCAGCAAATATTACGTGCTCGTATAACGAGTTATGCAATTTTATATTAATAATGTCCATATTCACATATGCGCGTTATTTTAGCCCATATAAAATAATGGTACACGTAGCACAACTTACCACCAGCAGTTTTATAAATCTAAAGAGTCGGTAAAACAACTGATGTTCCAGATTTTCTTTTTCTTAAATATTAAGAATGTTTGTGAATGTAACCCTATAATAAAATTGCAAATGACTAAGGAATATAAAAAGAAAACTTTGTTTCATCTCTTTATTATAATGTATACTTTTTTAATACATTGATAAACCCGAAATTGGGACTCTATAGTCGGGATTCGTCCAAGAGGATCTCACCGTGACATTCGACATTCGAGATCAGCGTTTTCATGGTGCTCCCACGAGACGGGGTCACGATCGACAGCGGTCGATCGAAGCGGGACGCTAGTTTCGCGCTCAAGGCAAAAAGTCTCGAGCAGTCCGGCTACCAGTTGAAAAATACGTGCCGCGTTCGGCAATAAAGTAGGTAGCGACTGTAACGAGCCGGATTCGCGGAGGTCGGCGGCCTCTCTGGCGCCATCTGCCAGGCCGCGCTGGAACCGACGTGTCTGACAAAAACGCTCGATTACTACTGCGGAGCAGTGGCCGGACATAGCGCGGGACGCGAGCGGTCGCATGAAATTCGCGAACAAGACCCGGAGGAGAGAATTCGCTCGGAACTCGATTTACTCGCTTGGCGCGGTCTGCCGCGCGTCTGTTTTTCTTTTCGATCTCTCGTGCCACGTCGTCGTCATCGCCTCAGGTTGGTTTCAGCGACTCTTCGGCGACGCGACGGAGCGAGCGAAAGGAAACACCACGGAGAGGAAGAAGAGGACGCCTTCCGCGGTGGCGCGAAAAGCGAAGGCTGGGAGGGCACTCTTGGCCGCAATCTTTTGTAATCTGATTTCGCTCTCTCTCCCGCGCGCGCCTTCGCTTCAACTTCCCCTCCCCCCTCGCCGCAACTTTTCTCCCTCGCGCCGGCCGGGCGGCTACCAACTTCTAAAGCGGCGCTGTTTGTTTCACCATTTAACTTCCCTCCCGTTGCGCGGTCGCGCCGCGCCCAGAATTTACGTGGGAAATAATGCGCCGGGAACGAGTTTGTATGGCGATGCGAGCGATTTGCGGCGAGGAGGGATTACCCCCGACGAGAGAAGTGACTGCTGAGTGCTCGCGGCACGTCAATGCAGCGCTTTATCCGCGGGACTGCCGACGATACTTCGCGAATTAGCTCGAATCGCTCGACCAGGAAAGTGCGATTAATATTAGGTATGATAATGTTAAATCTGTTTCCTTTTTGTAGTTAAATTAAGTCGCTTTCTTTGCCTTTAGAATAAAAAAATATGTAGCTTCCCGAGTCAAAACTTTGATCTTTCCCTTGCTATCACAATATTTAAAGCCTATACTGAAAAAAGTCTTGCAATAAAAGTCTTACAAAAGTTAGCAAATGCACTTGGTTGAGTGTGCAATGTTTGACGCATAGTTAACATAAAATATAGTAATAGTTATCAATCGTCTAATAATTACATAATAATTACATAATAATTATCAAGAAGGATCTTTCGTTTAGCTGAGTCAATTAAATGGTTAATTTAATAAATAGAATATTAAATAATTTGATAATAATTATGAGATAATAATTATGAGATATTGAGTATTATCAAAGTACTTTTGTCATTTGGTGTATTTATCAATATAATGTAGTAAGTATCACTAAACAACATGGTTTTATTTGATAAATTGTTTAGTGATGCATGCCACATAAATTATTATAATAGTCATAAAATCTTAGCAATCAATACTAAATTTTAAATAATAAAGTTAAAGTTATTTGTCAATGCTTAAATTATTTGATTATATTCATCTATACCTTCAGTGCGTGTATTTCACTAAAGCATCTGGTAATTGTTATTCAGGTTTGATGATTATTACTTTTTTTCCGTTCACTTTGATATTCTAAAAGCTATATCAATATCTTGATTCTATTTAACTTACAACTTCACTGAGAGGTTCTCTTTCGAATCTTTAGAACCTTTAAAACGAGTAACATTTGTGCATTTTCTGTCATTTAGAGACGTTAGATAGAACTTCTATTTCCATATGTATTAAACATAGACTGATCCTTTGACTGAATACATAGACGTTAGAAAGTTTGTGTCGAAAGCAGAACTAAAATTTCGACTTAGATTGCGTTGAAAAGATAAGAAACGAAGTTTCAGTGCAACACTACACACAGAAAAATATCATTCCGCTGCTAAGAAAAGCGATTACTTTGCTTTCCTTCTTATAAGTAGTTGACTATGTTCAACAAAGAATATTTTCTTGATAATAACCTCAAAATATATAATGAATTTTGGAAAAACTCAGATTATATGCTCAAAAGAAGAATTCATTCTTTTTACAAGAATATAATTCTCGAAGAAAAAGCTGGCTTGACTGCATGTAAATAAACCGAAATTCTCTTCTAATTTAATATTCTCGATTGAAATGCTAAACCTACTAGAATTCAGAATGTGTTTTGAATAAATCCTATGACGAAAACTCATGATAAATTTGCAGATACATAAACTTTTGAGATGCTTGAAACACAAGTAGCATTTACTTGAATGCAGCATGTATCTTTTTGTGTGTGGTTCACATAAAAGGGACAGGCGCATTGCTGTGTTTGCGACGCGGGGAAATCTACTGGATTTAATATAACGGAATATTTAACGTAATACAGAGAGAGAGAGAGAGTGAGAGAGAGAGAGAAGAAAGAGAGAGAGAGAGAGAGAGAGAGAGAGATTGAGAGAGAAGAAAAAGTGTGTATGTGTACGCGTGGCGTGCGAATATGTGTGTGTGTTTAGCTTAATAATGCAATCATCTCTAAACGCTTTTTGAAATGAACGATAGACCGGCTATCACGACAATCGGCGTTCATTTATTGGCAAAAGCGTACTCTTGCCCGCTCATTTACGTGCCCGCGCGCTAATTTTCGGCGTGCATATTTTATCGAGTTAATTCGGGCGACTTCATTTACGTCAGCAGTTCCCGAAAGTACGCGCGCACATTTCGCATTATTCGCGCAAATTTATCAAATTGCATAAATAATAAAAGACAAACACGACAGGGAGGAGGGAGACAGGGTGGGGAGAGAACGCTGAACACGTCGCAACGGGGACTCAATGAAATTGTCGCACAATTTCTAAACGTCACAACAAAATATTATTCCCGCGCGCAAACTTTAAATAGGAAATATTTTTGTCCGCGTGGCCGTGATAATTCTTCAAAAACAAATGCATTTCGGTACAGCGCGATCTCTCGCCGACGAATATACATCTCTCTGTGAGAGACTATGCGCGCGAGTGTTTTTATTTCTCTGCGTAGAGCAAACATCGGTAGGAGACCGCGGGCGCAATCATTTCGGCGTATATTTTCCATGTACAATAAACAGAAGCTTATAAGACTTAAAAATACAATGTCGCCCCTCGCATAGCGACGGCGGCAGTTTCCCGGTGCGCGCAGTATTCGATGTAACAACAAACAGCGCAAGACAGTACTGCGGACGCGGCCGGGCCTGTATTTCCCGCTTTTAACGAAGCCGCATTTTTCCGCCCGCTGCTTGGTTACTCCAACTTTTGATGGAAAAAGAACTTCCTCTTGTCCTCCGCCGCGCGTTCGCGCTATTGTTTCTCGTGAAATTCCCTGCTCGCCAGCGACTTCGACATTTTAATACGACAGAAGCTACAAAAAGACGGGGAGAGAAAGAAAGAGCGAGGAAGAAGAGAGAAGCGAGGACCCCTCCCCCTTTCTCTCTCTCTCTCTCTCTCTCTCTCTCTCTCTCTCTCTCTCTTAAGTTTGCCTCTTACATACACGTACACTCCGTCGTCTCTCACGACAAAGAGTAACTTTACTTGAAACTTCAATTCGATAACTCAGCGAGTTACGATTCTACACTTTGCAATTACGTGGCGTGCAGCACAGCGCGACTGGCACAAAGAGAATTATCTTTAATTATCATATTTTTTATCATTACAACTTTGTATGATCTCTCCCATTCTCCTTCTTTCCCCTCCTCTCTTTTTCTCTCTTTTTCCTTCTCCAACGAGACAAGAAAGACAAATGCGCGCGACACGACTCGATTAGAAAATTAAGTGAAAGTAAGCCGCGATCGATTTTTTTCGCACTTCGTCCCGCGCAATTTCGAGAAGAATATCGCGAACGCGCGTGGTATATTAATTGCTTTCACGTGCCAATAATGTCACTGATGGTTGCCTCCAATAATACAGCAAACATCATCACGCCGTTGCGTGTGTGCTGGTCGTATATATCAAACATAAAACACAATGTAATTAAATATTTCCATACCGACGCGCGCCACCGAGCTGTATCGCCAAATTGATCAGTTTATATCGGGGGAAATTTACTTAACAATACAATCTCTCTCCCCCTCTAACTTCCTCTCTTTTCGCATTGCTTTTTTCGGTATCGCGTGCGTTCATCTCGCTCCCGCTCGTTAATTCATTATCTACGACGAATTACACCTTTTATCTCACACACACATACACGCTCTCTCTCTCTCTTTTTTTCTCTCTCTCTCTCTCATACACACACATCCCTAATAGACGATAATGCGAACGCCTGTCCCTTTATATAGTCTACACACTTTTCACGAGAATTGCTCGTTTCAGCAATGCCGAGTACGTCCGTGAGTACACGAGAAAGGATGTCGCGGCGAATAGCGGGCCGGCATTCATTCCTTTCGAGCAGTGAAATATGCGCGACAAAAACGCGAGACGAACCGCTTCACGGACTCGTACGAGACGACAGAAACAAACCGTTTGCAAAAATCGCAGAATTGCGTCGCCAGACCGAGGAGAAGCGCCGTCCCGGGAGGGAGATCGGGAAACTTGCTGGAATGCGGGAACACGGTGTCCCCCGGGACGCCGTTCTCACGTTCCGTTCTCGCCGAGAGCAGTCTCGCAATAGCGACGGCGATGGCCTACACGTGTCTATTCGATCCGACGTGATCTCTCTCTCTTTATCTCTCGTTTCTCATAGCAGCCAATTTTTTCGCGCTGGAAACAGCACCGACAATCGCGCGCCGATGAAATCGGATCCCGCGATTTTTCCTCGCCCGTTTCCCCCAGAATAGATAATTTATCCCCTCTTTCTTAACGTAGGTTTTATCGCACGATAAGTAGTTGTCGACGATATGTGATTCGCGCGCGTCTTCACAAGATAATTGCACACGAAAATTACGCGGGACTAGTCGGTTCTCTGTAAGACTTTTTGACATCCAATCAAATAAAATTATTCAATGGCTTCTTTGAGAGGCTATACACACATTGAGAAAAGAAATATTTAAAAAATAAAACATATTCTTACTTGCTGAATACTAATAACGTAATCATATTAACATAAAAATTTTTTTAAATAAAAAAACGTACATTGCCTTAAAATTTAAGCGCTTTTCATGAAAACAATTGTTTGTTATATTACAGGAAAGAAGAATTTAGAATTTAAGTAAATATGTTATTTTGTAGTATACACCAAATAGATCTTTTTTTATTTTTTAAATATTTCTGCTCACTTTTTTTCCTCTTAGAAGAAGAGAAAGAGAATACAGATATTATATTGCAATATGATTAACTAAGACGAATTGCTTTATCTCTCTTCTTTTCTCTCTCTCTCTCTCTCTCTTTCTCTCTCTCTCTGAACGGGTTGAATATTGTAAATTAAAGAGATGATTTTCACCAAACAAGTATGTGTTTAAGCTGGTTCTTGTTTGTCTCTTTTTTTGGCGTACTTTAGTCATTGTTTTCTCTGTATACTATTCTTTTATGCTAAATAATATGCGAATTATAAATCACTCCCATTAATTTATATTATTTGCTTTTACTTTTATTTATTTTCATTTTCTGTAATCTATGCGCTTGAGAGAATAATATCCTAGAACGCACAATAAATGAAATTCTCTCTTTCTTTCTGTCTCTGACATAATTTCTAGATCGCGAAGAAAATGTACTTTCTTCGATGTTAAGATAATCCAAACTAAGATTAAAACGTTTGGATGATGTTAACATTAAGGCATATTTCTTGACGATCTAAAAGTTATACCAGACAATGTATATCTAAAAGTTATATTCTCTTGCTTGATTTTATACACTATGCCTGTGTATAGAAGCAATCAAAAGCCCTTGACTGATTTTATTTGACTGGTGTTTCCTCCGCGTTTACTCGACAATAATAATAAACGCGATAAACAATCGAAGCGTGCATGAAAGCAGGTAGAGGCTACACGCGAATAAAATACCACACTGATAACAAAACGCACTTGGAGCGCTTAAAGAGGACATTTGCATGAGCGACGTATTGAAACGTCGTTCAGCGTTTGTTCGATTTTGCGGGATTCATGGATTCCTGTGCGCGCCACCGGCAAAGTTGTAACGAGCTGACACGGCGAATTGGCATACGGATTTATGCAAATGGATTTGCGCGGGAATACGAGGAAGGCGAGGCGAGACGCGACGAGGATTACGGCGCGACGAGCGCCCGCGAAATCGCATGTAATACGCGCGCGCGCGCCATTATTATAATAATTCGTGATAACTTTTTCGCTTGCGCGCGCTAATAACGCGTCGCGTCGAGTTTATTACCTAATTATCGTCGGACAAAGTGCCATGACTGTATCGCGAGCGCATCGCCGTCACGTGCGCGTCGCCGAGATCCTCGAGAATTCAAAGCTGTCCTCACGCCGTTGTGTAATTGCATTCGCGGTCTCGTCGCGAAGGACGAGACTCTGCTGCTGTCTCCGATTTTCTCGGCTGAAATGCGATAATCACACTCAAGAAAATATAATCTCATCTTTAGCGGAATCCGCTTGCGTATGGTCTCTCAAGAGAATTCTTCTAAAATCAAGAAGAAGATATATTATAAGCACAATATTCTTAAAGTCAGAGGAATTTCTTCTTTTGTTTATAAGAAAAGTCTTGTTTTTGATAGAAATTTCTTCTAGCAGGGAGCATTCTGCTGCAAGTAAACATATTCTACTTGATTGGCAAAAAGTTAAAATACACGGAGAGAATATTAGTTTTCTTTTTTCACAATAATTTCAATCTTTTGTCTATAATAAAAGTCTTGTTTTTGATAGAAATTTTTTCTAGAGTATTCTGCTTCAAGTCAGTATATTTCTCTTGATCTAAACAAACAAGAAGTTAAAACAATACGGAGAGAATATTAGTTTTTTTAATATAAATTCTCTTAAATTTTATCGTGTTTTTAGTAGTTCAGGAGTAGACTTCCAGTAAGATCTATCTTGCTAAGGAACATAGTAAACTTCACTAGAAACATAACAAGTGTTTTTAATAGCACGCGTTTCAATTTCTAAGATATAAGTAGCATAATGAGATGAAAGAATAGTGAATTACTGCACAGCAAAAATTTCCTGTCACATTTAATACATTTTACATGCTTAGAACAATTCACGTAAACTTTTTTGTTAATTTAATTCAAGGCAAATATATTCAAAAAATAATATAAATATTATGTAAAAAATTAACACAAAAAATTAAAATAAGAATAGAAATAAAATACTTTTTCAGTAAGAGTTTTCACTTAGAATATAGGATTACAATAAATAACATCTTGCAACTGGAATTATTTTTTCGAATGTAAACGTATTTTTCTTTTGGTTTTTGAAGAATCGTCCTGAGGCTATATACATGTGAGAAGATTTCGCTAAGAGTGAAAATATATTTTTTAGGTGCATTCAATCAACGCTCAATTAAACTCGCCGCACCGATCGTCGTTGCGGCGAGTTAAAATTATTATTTTGTGTGAAAATACCGGGTATCGATACGCGCACGATACGTGAAAAAACATGACAGTTATCTTGGATATATACGTTTATCGCGGAAAAAATAGATATCACCGCTAGATCTCAGAGATCCGAGCAACACGACGTCGCCGTCGCGGCCCTCGAAATTGATTATTATCGCTGATGAAACCTGCGCTCGCGATATAACGGGGATTTCACGGTTCGCCACGTCCGCGGTATGCGAACGAGAGTTTCGCGCCTAATACGAGGGAGAGTTAATGAGGCGCTGAGATTAATCGAGTGAAAATAAAATCCCGTCGCGACACAAAGTGTAAGTGAACTCCGCGCGCGCGTAAGCGACTCAGTCGGGTATCGTCGTTAATTCGCGCATCTTTAATTACCGGCTCGTCTCCTGCCAATTTGCATGCCGCGCCACCCTCCCCTCGGCATAGGCCTCGAAATCGCACGGGCCTATCCGCAATTTCGGCGTCGAGCGGAGATCCGTCTCAGGAGTGTACGAGCGCGCAAGAGGTCGCCGCGTTAGTTCTTGTGCCGGCGTTTAAATCACCGCGCATATCAATACGCGGACGCCCCGATCCATCACGCATTGAAATCTTCCCGGCGCCGAGGGGCCCGCGGCCTTACGAGCAATTGTTCCGCGAATCTTGAGTTCCAAAAAGCGGTGGAAGACGCACGCGAAAAATTCATCTCGCGATAAGGAAAGTTTTGCCCGCGTCTCGTTAATGAGAGAAAAAGAACAGAAAAGGGACGAGAGAAGAACGACCAAGTGTCCTCACATTTCATGCGCAATAATCGCGCAAAGAAGAAAGGAGGTAAAATGAACCGATTTTGGTTTAGAAAATGTAACTTAAGTTACATATACGTAATCTTATGTCTTCTGGGTCGCGTTGAATACGACGATAGTATTTCTGAAATATTTCATTTTGAAGTGTTTCCTTAATTTTCAGTGAAAAAAAAGTCATAAAACTAAACTGCAATACAAGCAGTTTAGAGCATATTGGAGTGAGCAACGAACTCGAAAAATGTCGATAACATAGAGACGATCTCGCTAATACGACCATACTATCCTTTTTGTATTTCTTGTACAGATCTTATATAAATGCGTGCTGCTTTGTTTTACCACGTTAGCAGGAAACATCACTACGCAGAAACCTTTTCCCAAACCTTCTGTACATTTTTGAGCTTTTAAATTCTGTTGTAAAAATACAGAAATGTTCCTTGAAGTTTTCGTTAGCGGAGCAAATGCACGTATGACGATACATACAAGCTGCAGAAATTTTTTATTAAGTAAATATAGTTTGAAATCACCGTCCAAGAGATTAATATCGTCCTTTTTGTTGGAAAAGGAATACTTTTTCGGAGAGAGATTTTGCTTAGAACATTAATGGAATTACAGGAAATCGCGCACCTTGTGACTAAAGTTTTTTTCTTGGGTATAAACATATTTCTTTTTTGGTTTAAAAGAATCCTCTTGGAGCCATATATAAGAGGATTCTTTCAAGAATGAGAATATGTTTTTTAGGTGCATTTAATCGACGCGCAATTAAACTCGTTACATCGATTATTGCTGCGGCGAGTTTAAATTATCATTTTGTGTGAGTTGTGTGAAATTGGCTCGAGATGTTAATTTTAAAATGTTTTGTCGTTTTTGTCACATATCGAGTAATACTCCGATTCATTATACATACTTTCAGCATGTAAAAGCATTTGTAATTCTGTACAATCAATACAACGTAAATTTTGCAGAAAAAATCAATATTTCGTCGATAAAGTTTTCAAGCATGGCGTCTAGATATATAACTGGAACAAAATCATCACTAACCGAATTACTATTAAAAGTGACTTATTTCGACCCTTTTAAGGCAAATTTTCTTCACTTTCTCGCGGATAAAATTATTGCCATCGCATTTAGCAACTTAAAGACGTAAGATTATGCGCATAATTCACTTTACACTTTTTAAACAAAAATCGATTCATTTTATCCATCGTCCTTTATAATTAACGGGCTGCGAACAAATTGCGGACGACGATAATATAAATTGGAGATATCCTCCGTCGTTTTACGACGATAACAAACAGTGACATTCGGTAAATGAATTCAGCTTTGACGACATTATTTATCAGACGCATGTTTGCTTAATTGCATCCACCGTTGTTTCGGGCAAATAATAACATAATCTTCGTCAAAAATCGAAATAAAAAAGAAATCGTATTATCGAAAAGTTGTTCTATCGCGGCTCATGGAGAAAGAAAAAAAAAGAAGGAGTGCGGCCTGTAGATGGCAAGTCAGATACGAAAGCCAGAATTCGTTGAGCACTCAAAACCGAGTTGCTTCCGCGGCCGGGGAATATGTTAAGCGAGAATATGGCGCGGCCAAATGCAATTTGAAAATTACCTCGAGCGTGGCGATAATTTAACTTACACCGTTCGCCGACACGCCGCTACTGCTGTGTTTTCGTCCGACATTTTTAGGTTGCTCACGAATTTAGCTTAGAGCAGGTGCTTATGATAGGGGAATATGTGTGAGGAGAAAATGCGAAGCGGGCACCGCATGCAGAATATTATAGTACATATGTATGTGTGTGTGTGTATATATATATTTTTTTTTTCACCTCAATATAGAGGCGTGGACTATTTTTCACAATACGCTTTCATCCGTATGTTTTTTCAATAGATTCTTCATAAAATAAAACGATTTCCAAACATCACCGTACAATCGAACACAAAAAAGCTCCAATAAATTTCCCATCGAAAGTACTAGTAATGGTAGAGATAGTAACCGGCTTTTTCTCCCTTTCTCTTCTTTTTTTTTATAAGCGTTTCATTTCGAGAATCCTCAATGTTAACCTTTTGCAAAGTAGCTACAAAAAATTTGCGTGTGCTTTTGATTAAAGCATATAGCATGATGCATTGTACATAAGAAATCGTCTACAATGCGATGGTCGCAGTTACGTTTTGAAGTCGTGGCTGTGAATCGATCGTGTATTTGTAAGTTCGCAGGCTCATATAAAATACGAAGTTTCATTGACGGATTCGACGAAACTCTTCGTTTTTCACGAGTCTACGCGAAGAAAACAGATATACGCTCGATTCACAGACTAGTGACATGACTTTGAAACGTAACTGCATTATAGCCGATCCTTATGAATTAATTTTCACGAATTCGTGAACGCCACAGTGAGAAGAGAAGGAAAATTTCGTAATTAAAGACGCGAGCTTTCTGGCCGATTTCACGCGCGTGTCGCGGACGAAAGCAGCGGGATTGTGTCGCGTATCTCATTTTCACGCTAATGAATCGTTCGCTTGTTCGATACTAACAGCATCAATGCTCGATTTGGTCCAACAAAGAGCGTCCTTCAATAATGATCAGTCGGGCGTGTCGGTGTCTAGTCGCTTTGGAAGGATTTTTAATGCGATTTACTGCGGCGACTCATGTAGCCGACAATAAATATCGGTTATCGAGCTTTCAGCCGTAGAGTATCACACGATGCATCGAGTGTCACAGATCCACATGACACATGGTGAGCAAAATGGTGTTGCGGTGCATTAAAGAATTATGATCTTAATCATACCGCGTACGAGCTTGCAGCTTACCGCCGTAACGCTTTGTAATGTTGGAGTTCCGCTGTATTTCTTTCATTCTTCTTTATTTGACGATTGTATCGATGTTCAAAGAAAAACTGTGACAAATAGATAAAAGCACGCTCGTTCTATTGTATACATTTGGTTATATGAAAAGCGCGCGTGGCGGAATAATAATTATAAATTTTCACGAGATCAATGAATGTACGGTATGCAAATTTGCGGGTCATATCACTCGAATTCTTCTTTTGTTCGACGACTTTACGCGTTACAATGAAGACTTCCGCCTTTCTGTCTGAGATTTCACTCCTTGACATTCCTTGATATTCAATAGCGAGATTTTTCGACGCGGCGCGATTCTGCACTGAAAGAGAATAAGAGAGAAAGGGAGAGAGAAAAAGGGAGTAGAGTAGAGTAGAGTTTATTATAAGCTCTAGGCTAGGAAACTCCCTGAAACTTATAGTAGTAATGAAAGAAAGAGAGAGACAGAGAGAGTGAAAATAGTTAATTTTATTAAAATTAACTATTTAATTAATTAATAATTTCTCACACAGAACGAACATTAGCTATAACATTACCTTTCCGTGTAGAAAAGTGGCTCTCCTGGCGATAATTATATGGTACTATGCAATTATAATTACAAGCACCAAACAATCTTCTTCCAGTATACATCTCCAAGTCGGTCTCACCGACTAAGACACGCGTGCACAACTGCTGTTAGATAATTTCCCCGCGAGAAGTAATCTTATTGGAATATCACTTACTAATCTCTCTCGCGACTCTTAAGAGCCCAGCGCGCGAAAAATTAATTAAACTTTCTGCATTCGCTCGGAACTGCCGGGCACGTAGTTTCCTCGGGACGCGCGCTCAACTCTTTTTCGCAAAGTGTCCCGTTCGCGATGGTTTCCTTAATTAACAGCATTCTCATTGGAACCCCGTAACCGGCGCCGGCAAACATGTGCCGAATGTTCCGCTGATTCAAGGAACACAGAACTAATCTCGCACATCGCTTAGTTTTTCCACCACCGATATGTCGCCCCATCGGCTTTAAGTGAACTCTCCCTCTCTCTTTTCCTAGAGCGTGCGTATATTTTCGTTATTTTTTTAAATCAATAACAGCTGCTTTGCAAATCAAAGACCACCGCCGCCATTGATAGTAAAACAGCTTTATTTCGCGAGCAATAATTTATTTCCACTCGCCCCAAACTCGCCACCAGCTAATAACCTCGATTACGCCCATCAATCTACGCACTATATCAATTTAACGTCATTACGATAATTTAATATCGTTAGATTAATTAGTCGTTTGACCAATGAGAGCACTCGCGGGTCCTTTACCATCGCCAGTTAAACCCGATTTAATGGAGGCTATCGACATTTTGCATTTCCAGAGATGGTGTATGATTTAATGGAAGCGTCGGTGTCGTCGATGACCGACGACAACAATCTCTACATAGACGACGGCTTGGACGGATTCCCCGCGTTTGGCTTTCGACCCGGCTCCGAGGTGAAGCAACCCTACAGGCTGTATCTGCCAGAAAAGTTGCCAGCCGAGTTCACTCTGGTGGCCACGTTCAAGCCGACCTCCTTCAGAACGAGCTACCTCTTCGCTGTCCTCAATCCCTTCGAAACCGTCGTCCAGTTGGGCATTAGAATTTCGGTAAGCCGCACATACGAGCATCGTCAAGCTCCGCGAAAAGTCCCTCCTGCCGATGTTTTTCCTGCCACAGGAATGATTATTCGCGACCGCCCGCGATTTTTCTCACTTTCTGGAACGTTAACGGCTTTATTAAGGATTATACGAGCGACGTCGCGTCGGGCGCTGTGACGTTAGGGAAAATAATAGCGTGTGAGATCGAGGAGCAAATGTCGCGCGGAAATGAGGAGATAAGGCGGAGAAATACGATGCTGTATTAAATCACGAAGGAATCTGCTTTAACAGCTCGGTGGTTATTAGCTCTTTAACCTCAGATTGCCAATGCCAGTCATTTTGACCTACACTTTGAACGATCACTTGCGATTTAATAAAAAGAAAATGTTTGCGATCGGTATTACTTCTATTTTCCTTCTGTAGAAGAAAATTTGAGAAAACAAGAAAGTGAGGAAACAATTAAGGGAATCAAAATGATTCCACATTGGATTACCACACTGAGAGAAAAGTATCTAAGAAATTAGAGATATTTATTAATATATTTATTTGGTAACTAATAACATGTTTACTTATATTAATATACATATTTTTAAAGTGAAAACTAAATTTTTTAATGAAAAAATATAAGTTTTCTTACAAGTACAGTTTTTTAAGGAAACAATTGTTTATTCTACTCAATTAAAAGAATTTAGATTTAAGTAAATATGTTATTAGTATTTATCAAATATAGCAAACTTTTAATAGCATACATATAAAATGAAAGAGTCATTAATTACTGATTGTCGATATATTCTTTTGTTTACTAAATTCTATAACAATTTTACTATAAAATTCTTTTCATGTATATTATTAGCTGATTTTCTCAGTGAAATTTTACTGATTATATTTTTGTAATTAAACTACCAGTTTTATGAATATAGCAGCATCTCAGTGAAGAATACACTGATTGCACTCTAGAGATTAAGGTTAAGCACACTTTGTGGCTTCGTGTGGCATTTTCTTACGAGGTAAACGAATAAATATCTTGCAAAATGGCAAGAGATAATATCTCTGCGTGATCTAAGATAACGATTCCGCACGTTCTCCGCAATACCTCCTCCTTTTATTATTATGTCCCGGACAGTGCTGCCCCTCCTTCTGCTCCTTATTACGATGCTGCGCTTTAAGCGATCTTTAGCGAATGCTGTCTTCCGTTTCCCGATCCCTCGGATACCGCCGTTACACGTTCGATCTTCAAATTTCTTCAAGCTCCTTGCGCTCCTTTCGAAGAGCCATTCCCGTAACATGTCATGTACGTGTTCCGAACAATAAGCAACCCCGAATGCTTCGGACATTCCTGAAGAAACCTCAATATACTCGCAGCTACTCCCAAATAATATTGCCATTGTTCAACACATGAAATTGCAGTGAGAATATTGCCGCGCTTTATTTGCTTGAATCACACAATTTCCCGTGAATTCGTTCCGTTGCCTCCCACCTTCCCCTCCGTTCCTCCCATCCCAAGATTTATCTCGCGTGACTCGGTCGACCGTGGTGCGATTTATCGATGTAGAAGACGCGTCGCTCTACGAAGAAGCGCGTTCGACGGAACGATTCACTTTACCGTCAAACTCACGCGAGATTACCATTATCGAGATAATTCACGTAGCGGCGAGATAGATAGACAGACCGACCGACAGATCCGCGGATATTGAAATCAACCCCGTGACCGCATGTTCCAAGGACGGGCCCGGCTCCAACCAGAACGTCTCGCTGGTCTACACGAACTCGGACGAGCATTCGCATTCGGAGGAGGTGGCGAAATTCACAGTACCGAAGCTGACGAAGAAATGGTCGAAGATTGTCATCAAGGTTTCCGCGACCGACGTCACCTTCTACCTCAATTGCCACGAGATGGCACGGCAGCGGGTCACCAGGATCCCCCAGAAATTAGTATTCGACACCGCCAGCACGCTCTACATCGCGCAAGCCGGCCCGCACATCCAGGAACGATACGACGTGAGTACCGCAACACTTTGTCTTTCCGTCCGTCGTTTTGGCGAAAGAAAAAAGAAAGGAAAATAGGAGAAAAGTACGGAGAAATGGATAAAAGAGAGGAGGGAGAAAGATTGGACGCTCCGCGAGCGTTCGTGCGCGGCGCGACGAGGCGAAACGAAACGAACGGCGCTTGTTGCGTGGGATGTTTTCCGCGGGGAAGCAGTTTTCCTCTCTGCAGCATAGCGCCGCACTCTCGCACTTCGTATGCGTATGAGGGGCAGTCAAAGCGAATAAGCCGGCTCGAATGCGCGCGCGGATCGAAACGCACTCCCTCGTTTTTCCTTTTCTCTTTTTGTTTTGCCGTTTGTTACATCGACTCGGCTGACGCGGAACAAACAGTCCGCGGCGAATCCGCGCGGAACTGTCGACGCGGCTGCGAGCGTCCGCAGTAAGTTAGTTTCGTTTCGTTTCGCGGAGCCGCGCGCGCGCATCTCCCTCCAGAACGACGTCGTTCTCGTCTCGTTCGCGGCCGTGCTCGACGAATCGATTCCCTTTTTGTCCGCGGAATATTAAACGAATTCATTAAGCACGCTCTCACCGAAAGGTGCCGTACGGCCGCGCGCACTTACCGGATCCTCATTCGAAATTATTCCGATGGTTCTGGGAGCGCGGGCTACGAATCTCGAGAATATTTAACCCTCTATAACTCCCGGATTCTTCCTGTGCCTCTGAAAAAATGGCATAACTGAAAAATGTCGAGCCTTGATTGCGGAGTATAAAACGACTGCGAGATATTTTAGTTTGTGTTTCATTATTTTTGATGCGTGATTCTGCACTGAGAAAAAAAGTGGTTGGGTTAATGAGACTTTGCTTAAACGAATTTAATCGTTTGAATTATATAATTGTTGTGCGATATATCAATTGATTCAATGATTGACGGTTTGATCCAATAATTATATCAACGTAACTTATTGTTGCATCAATTTGTACAATAGATACAATATTTCCTTGGAGACGGATGATTTTGTCGATAATTTTTTTCTCAGTGTATGTTTCGTTAACTTCTCACTTTGTAAAAAGTAAAAGTTGTTGTGAACAGACCCAGATAGACTTTCCTGATTATCACGACATGGCGTAATCCACAATAAGAATTTTGCAATTTTTATAGTTTTTTTATAACTTTCCAATTTTCTAATATTATATTTTAATTTCAATTTTATATTTACAAAGCGAATATACCGTATTAAATATATGTATCGAATTTAATCATGATTATACAATTTAAATTGTACAAGAATGTAAATTTTTTGTTATATTGACGCAATAACAAATTTGCTAAAAGCTACACTCAGAATTTCATATTACACTTCATGCGATACACATGTGTTTTAGCATATTTTGATAATGTTTTCGTATATTTTTTTGTATTTCATTACTTTATCTGATAAATGTATGAGTGCCGTATTGAACCATTCAACGGACCAATAAATCAACTAGTACTAGTTGCTAAATCTACGCACACTTGTCTATCTGGAAGACTGTCTGATAATAACATTATTGTCTTAAATTCACGATGTCACAATGATGAGCATGCTAAATTACAATTTAAAAATACAGGTATATGAATATTTATATACTGAGTATATACAGAATATTTATGTACTACAGTATATATTTATATACTGAGAGGCGTATTTAAAAATTAGTAAATATTTCCTTGACAGTACTCTAACACAGCATTAATTTACTTAAATTTAAATTCTCTTATTTGAATAGAATAAATAACTATTCTATGAAAAACTAATGTTTTTTAAGTTTAAAAAAAATATACATTTTCTTGTGTAAAAAATATTTTATATATATAATATTTTGTATATTTTGTATATATAAATAAATATGCTGTGTTAGTATCGTCCAAGTAAATATTATTTCTCAGACATTTTTCCTTTCAGTGTAACTTTTTTTCAAAGGTATGGCGTAATAAAGGGTTAATCCATATTTTCCTTCACCGTGCTCTGCATCGGTGTTTATTGCCCGGCGTGTATCGCACTAATTCCCGCGATCGAGACGAAAACGGCGCTCGTTCAGGTGAATCCCTGGCGAATTTTTACCCCTATACATTCGCCACTTGTTTCACGAGTCTCGTCGTATTAAGAGGGCGCCGGCCATAAACTTCAAAATAAAGCGCGGCAGCCGACGACCGCGGAATTAAAAGCGGTGGCTCGTAGAAGTAAATCCGTACCGGTATATATCCTTTAAGAATTTAATACCGTATTCGGCATCCTGATAAAATAAGTAAAAAGGAGGTGAAAGGATAGCACGAACGTGGAGAAAGCGCCGTCGGATAAAGGGCCGGCGGGTTCGGAAGGAGTGAAGAGGGTACGAAATACCTCATCGAAATCCTATATATCGATGTTACAGATCTGTTGTCTCGGTTTCCACTATCGCTCTCTCAAAGAGCACTCGAGTGGCTCGAGAGAGCCAGTCGCACACAACGAAAGACGAAAGATTCGCGTCGGTCGGCCGTTTACGTTTAGTTAGAGAGCAGCAATTTGTGATCGATCTTTTCGCATTAGTAGTAATTTACTGGCGAAAAGAAATTCGCAAAATTATATTAGAAGTCAGAACATTCTGAACGTAACTGATTTGTCGTAATTACGGTTGCATTTACATTTGAATGTTACATGAGACTGAGGGAAAAAATATTTTAAAAATAGACAATATTTATTCGCTTTCTGTGGGTATTAATAACATATTTATTTATGCTGGTATAAAATATTTTTCGGTAAGAAAACGTACATAGGAAAAAGATTTCGTTGAATTAACTAAATGTCTGGTAAAATATGAGCGAGCCAGAAATGCCGATTGAAGTTACCGGAATTCTGTTGAAGTTGATTTTTAGTTAAGAGAACGCTGGAGTCAATGTCGAACTCCAAAAATGTCGATTACGTAGAGACAATTGTTACTAACGCAATCACGCGTTGTCTTTTCATATTTCTTGTATACATAGACCTCACGTAAATGTGTGTTGCTTTGTTTGATCATATTTAGTGGAAAACTTAATCATGCATATATAGAAATCTTTTTGTAAGCTTTTCCGATGTTTTTAAACTTTTAAATTGAGGTGTAAAAGTACAGCAATTCTTTGAAATTTTTTTGGGTGAAACAATCTTGCGTTCAGTATGTACAAGCTACAGATTTTTTCGTATTAGTCGTATAGTTGACAGCATCTGACAAATATTTACACTCGAAATGTCAGCTTTTTTATCATTTTTGTAGCATATTAAGTAATTCTCCAATTCATTTCCTCCCACGAATTTTTAATGTGTAATAGTACTAAATCTGTGCAGCGCCAATATAAAGTAAACTTTGCAGGAAAAAGTCAGCACTCAATCGGTAAAAATTTTGACACAGCGTTCCTTTAAGCAGAACTTACAATTGTTCCATTTGAACAATCGCAAGTCTGGTCAATCAGAAATTTAAATATTTAGTTAATCCGAATCTTTTTAACTTAAATAGCATTCTGGTAATTTTAGCCGGAATTCTAGTTTGTTCATATCTCACTAGACATTTAGTTAATTCAAGCAAATTTTTCTTCTGCATATATTTTCTTAAAATCTCAACTTTCCACGAAAGCAATTGTTTACTCTATTTAAATAGAAGAATTTAGATTTAAATAAATATATTATTAGTATTCATTGAATACAAATTTATTTTACCTCTCGATGTAACATGGAATAAAATAATGTCGCGCGTGCATGCGAGAGGCACGATGGTGATATAAAAATAATTAATATGATATTAGTAATGATAAATTGATAATATCATTATAAATATAATATTAATAATAATAATATATGCAATAGTAATGGGATAAAATTAAAAACGACTGACATTAAAATGTAATTGAGAAATAAAAGTATAAACGATACGATGATGAGAAGCAAAAGCGATAAAATTGCATGCAGAAAATATTATAGTATTGTATTGTGTGTTAAAATTTTATATATATATATATATATATATTTCTTTTTACAATGTTTTTTGCAAAGTTGGGTTGCACTGAGATTGTAGTATAAATTACTACAAAAAAATATTAAAAATTTTAAAACATCCATTAAATTTTTAACAGCCTACCTCTGGTACATGATAAAAATTATTCAAGTAATTTCAATAATTATGTAATAAAAAGACAAGCACATGCATAACATTTTTAAATAAATAGCAGGTATATTTCAATTATATTTCTGCATGTCCCAAAGTTGCAGAAATTTTGCTATAATTTTTGCTATAGCATTTTCTCCGTGCGCGATTCGAGTAAATATCGACGAATACTTTGCAGCAGCGTTTCTCGAAACAATGATGCTTTTGCGTTTAATCGTGTTTCGAATAATTAATATTGCGGCATGTGCGTATGGCAACAGCACTTGAACGTATCATTGCCTTTGAAATCGCCGTATCACATTAATAGCAAGGACAGCTATGACTACGTATCATCGACACGAGAGAGAGATGATAATTAGTCCTCATCCTGACGCAACATGATCATCTACAGAGGGGGCGCCCACGTGTTGCACATCGATGCGCGAAACGCATTGATTTACTCGATCCTTCGTTAATTAGTCATCCGCGATAATAGGCGGACCGTGACACATTGCAATATTTCGCATCGGTAATGTGCCATTGCTTTTATCTCACTCGCGAGAATTCCTCTCTCTAGTGATAATTAATTCATGCGCTATGTTAATGAATTTGCATCGAACATCCGCGGTTCTTTTATGGTTCGGTCCGTAGCTCCGCAAAATATATGTAATTTTTGCGTATTAATTAATATTTAGCTCCATCGCCTGACGTATTTTAATACACGGCCAAACGCACGGACAGAGAAAGAGAGAAAAGAGGAAAGGGAGGGAGGGAGGCAGAGGAAGTTTCCAACTTTGCGCATTAATTTAACAGACTCTGCTAAAATCGTCTACTTTATAAAACCTAATTATCAGCCATCTTATCGTCAGCAGTGCGAGCAGAAAATTTCCATTTCGGTCGCGCCCAAAGAAGAAAAAAAGAAATGTTCGCGGGTCTTCGCGGGAATATATATGTGAAAATTATTGAATGATCTTGTAACAGAAATCTCACGTGACGTGAATACGAATATACCATCGAAATCTGACCAGAGAGTTTTAATTATTCAATCGTGACCAGAATATGTGGTAAGAGCAATCGGGACAGTCTGATAAACGATCGACGATCTCTCGTACGGTATATCCTTTGTACGGTTACAGGCATCGGGCGGAAAAATGGAAAGGAAACGCGTAATGTCGTTGACAGCTAATAAAACACAGTTTGCTGGAGTATCGCGGATAAAATATGAGAAGCGCGGAAAATATGAAAACGCGCGAAAAATATCCCCGGCGCTCGCGTTGCTTTAACATATTTTCAGTTTACAAGCGCGCTCGCTCGTGCTACTCAAGACTCCCACTCTCTCCCTTCCCCTCCCCTTCCCCGCCTCCTCTCCTCTCGTCCTCTGTCTACTTTTAAGAAATCATCGAAATTCTTTCAGTCACGCAAATTTACGAATGCATACAAATATGCCGCGAGATGCGCGCAAGCGGCGTGAAACACTCCCGCGATTTTCGCGATCTGTTCAGCCTGTCTCTCGCATTTTCACCCGACGACGACGACGATGTCGACGACGAGAAGGACGAGGATGAGGACGAAGGCGAGGAGGTGAAGGACGAGAACGACGACGATGGGACGCGCGGTAGCACCCCCGCCTCTCCTTCCCCGGAGAGACATTCTTATCGCGCATCCGCTGTCGTTCCAGTCTCGCGGTGCCGCTTCCTGCGTCTCTCGCCTGACTTTTTCATGTCGTCCCGGAATAACAGCAGGCGTGAGCGCGACGGAAAAGTTCCGCAGCCGTTCCGATCAGCACGATTCGCAAGTTCTCGCTCCGCGCGGGCTAATCTCTATAAATTGTGACGCGACTACGACGACGACGACGACGACGAGGAGGAGAAGGAGGAAGAGAAGTAGGAGGAGAAAGAGGAGGAAGCGAACGAGGACGAGGGGTGTTTTGCGAAGCAGTAGTTGCGCAAGGAGGACGCGGATATGGGCCAGCATTTTCTCCAGAGACAGCGAGACATTCGTATTTTATACCGCAGAAGCAATGAGGTTAACGCAGCGAGTACGTGCGCGAGCACGTGAACGAAAGTTCGCGGCGGGTCTGTCGGCACGGTGTCGTTTTTGAAAAAGTAACGCGGACGTCGGCATTGTCGTTTGGAAATGTCCCCAGCCTCCTCTTGCCCAACAACAATCGCCTTCTCCCTCGCGCGTCGACGGACATAAAAATTCACTTATTTCTCGCGTGGTGAAGAGTAAAAATACCTGAACATCAGTAGCGTGAACATTCGTATTATTTTTTTACTTTTAAATACGAATACTTAAGCTTGCAATATGGAACACATGTACATGTTTTGAATGTATACATTCTACGTTGGAAGTTGAAATGTTTGTAAAACCCAAAACAATAACTCGCGTAAAAATTTCTCAAAATTCTCCCAGATGCAGCAAATTCCAACTGGAATGCTCAAATTTATCCCAAAATTGGTTATTTTATTGCAAATTAGGAATCTGTCTCAAACATGGATTCTCTCTCTAAAATCGAAACAGAAATATTATAAAAATTCGCACTTTTTTCAGTCGGTAATATGTAGATATATTTTTATGGCGAATATATTAAAATAATATTATTAAAGTAATATTTTTCAAACAAAAAATATTACTTTAATATCAATTCCTATATTCAATAGAATAAAGAGCCACAAAATGAAATATTTTTAAAATATTTATATTTTTAAATATTTGTACATGATATGTTTTGTTCAATTTTAAAATGTAAAATGAAGACTAGAAAGAATATTGGGGAAATTTGTATTTCCTCACTTAGAATCGCATGTTTAAAATATAAATATATTTTTAGCCAGAACTCATAATCTCATTTTGGAAAATTGGGCTGAATCTCAATTAAATCCCAAGAAATGTTTTATGTTCTGAAACAATGTCCAGAACTAGCTACCAGTGTTATTAGTGTCTAAGCATTGGTAAGGAAGAAGGTGGTGATATGAAATAGGGTGGTAATATGAAACAAGGCTGATTTCTCAAACAGAACTGTCGTGATCTGTTGGCAACTGAAATAAACATGATCATTAAGATCTTTATTGGCCATCAAAGAGGTCTAGCGTAACTGCCATGTTATTTATACCATTAAAAGAAGCTGATTCGCTTTCTTTCTGTTAGAACTTTTTAGAAAGTAAGATCTAAAAATATTTTACCTGTCTCAGCCGATAAACTTAAAATTGTAGTGTCGATCAGTAATTAGATTAAACTTAAAAAAAATCGCAGAGTTGGTTATAGAAATATTTTTCCCTATTTTGAAATTCGTTTGTTTGGAAGATAGCAATGAGTGGTAACATGAAACAAGATGTTTCATATCACCACGTCTTATGCGGTGGATGTGAAAATGATATTTTTATTTGCGACTTCCATTCATAGGCTTAAAGAATTACTACATCATTTGAATTAATGAACTTTAATTTCTTAATTCTCATAGAAAGTCTTTTCATTTTCATTTTTTACTTATGATTTTTCCATTCAAAGAAATAAAAAAGATGGTTCTAACATCAACAATATTACGATAACAAAAAGTGAGCTTTTCTTTATTTTCATGTCTATTTTATCTTGCCATTTCATTTTCCAAGAGCCGACACTTTTTGCACCATGTTAAAAAAATTGTGCTCTTTGAACAGTTTATTTCTTGTTTCCTAATAATTACGAATACGCATTATGAAAGATATGTTTGCCAACGATATATTTTGACATTTATTGATACGATTATTACATTTAATATTGGCTTTCTAGTTTGAAACAAAAGAGAATGGTACATGTATCCCCACCTTCTTCCCAACTTTTGCCTTATCCGTCACGTTCGCACTCGCCACTGTATATCAGCGCAACAACATTACACATGCGTACGCGTATTGCGGGATATAAAGTCATTTGCTGGGGAATAAAACATATTTCACAAAAGTTAGCGAATTTGCTGGATTGTGAAATTACTTGCTCGCGCGCGCGGCGGGATCCGCGAACGGTAAATAATCGTCTGACGATGCCATGCATGTAACGAGACGCTTTTCGGGAAATTTATTTCTCTCATAAATTACTTCACGCACGCACGCATTTTGATACTGATGAAAAATGTTATTATTCTCGCGTAGTTGTTGACCGAATTCGCGACCCAACTCGCGAGAGCCTGGCCGTCTGCGCGGGGAGAAATGAATGTTTCTGTGTAGAGAGAGACTGAATAAATAATATCCCTCGATTTCACGTGGTATATTTATAACGAGAGATTATTTGTTCTGCGGTAATTGAATTTCTTCCCCGTGAAACATTCGCGCCGTGTATTTGGGTATCACACACGCCCGCTTGGAGCTTCGATATCTTAGCAGAAAAAACGCCGCTGTTTTGATGCGCTTAATGGAAGACTGTTTTATTCGTGTAGGTGGTGTTGCCCTTCAACGGGACTCTAATTGTAGATCACCGTATAAACTAAAACACATATTAGTATAAGCTCGACTGAAGCTGCGACAAAGATAGTTACGATCGATAGTCTATTAGTTGGACACGCCGTGATACACTTTCACATGACACACTTCATATGGAAGCGTTACTTTTTATAGGACATGGGAATCTGGTTTCTAATGGAATTATCGCGTTCAAAAATGTCGAAAAAGAACTAGATCCGAGTTGCCACTTTAGCAGTCGCTCATATTATCGCAGCAGATCTCGGCTCTGCTGATGGACGTCGTCTTCTCACGAAAGTGTTGAAAGGCACAATCCCGCCGTTTCGGCGATCCAGGGCGATCGGTTCAAATAGTCCTGTCGATGGGAAATTCGCGACTTCCGTCAGCGGGGGGCGATTGGCTGCGGTGGATACCTCGAGAGTTTTGGGCAATTTTGCCCGCGTCTGCGGTTCATCTCCACACCGGCGTGCGCGATATGCGCGGCATGTTCCAAAATTCGTAATTAAGATCCGGTATGTACGCAAATGCGCGTTCGCGCCTCAAGTATTCGAAAAGTTCGCGTTGCACGCGTACAAATCCGCTCTGCCGACCGGATTGCCAGAGCATGTTACGAGATTTATAACGAGATTCATTAAAGAGCGAAATTCTACGCTTCTGCAAACACTCATATTATTCGCGTGTTCGGTGTTATGGCGATAAATAAGAGACTCTCAGTATCATTAATGTAATATTTATCGCAGGGAGATCGCGGAGATAAACATCTGGATTTTTCACTGCGAATTAACTGTGACTTAATTTGAAACTGTACACACGCCAACCTAAAATTGCAAATATATCGGCTAAAATGCGCGCTGTTGTTTATCTGATTTTACGATTCTCTTATCTTCTAGATGGGGAGGATATTATCATTCTTTTTGTTTCACATACAGAATATGGTCTTGCAATCGTAGCGAAAATGATACGAGAAATTAGCCAAAACGGATAAGCGAGCATTGCAATATTGTTTTGTATTTGATCAATATAGAAACAAAATTTCTATGTCTAGATCAAGATCAGTCACACTTCTTATAAAAGTGACTGTGGTAGACTAGTGACAAGAGACGAACGAATGCATGATCTTCATATCCACTTAAATTTGTTTGCAGATATTGGCCACGTTCAATAGAAAAAGCTACTTTGCGACTACCGTAAAATTTATGAGCCTGATATATTCTATTAGATTCAGCCAAGATTAAGAGCATATGTTGATAAGATTTACGAATATTAGAACAATACTAGAACAAGTGCAAAGCAGCTTTCTCTGCTGAATGCAGCCACTGCTAGAATGCTACTATTGTAAATTCTATATGTGCCACAGACAATTTTCTAGCACATCCAAAAAACAGCGATAAATTATAACTGACATTTCAACTTGGACTAGCAAAACATTTCTTTGAGCGTAAATTCTTTTCAATTTTACTATGTTTCGATAATACAGAAATAGTCTTACTGTCAGTAAAGACTATCTTGTTAAGGAGCATAGTAAATTTCGGTAGAAACATGGACAATTTTTTAATAGCACATTTAAGTTCCTGTAAAATATTAATAGAACGTCTTTGATATAAATTTAATGCAGTTGCTAACCAGTTGCTAGCTAAACTTCTGTTTAGTAACTGAAAAGTAAAACTACTTAGGACTCCAATCAAGATGTAACGCTTTTCTTGCAGTTACTGCACACGAAAGATGCGCAAAATATGAATCCATTTATTGAATGAAAACAGCAGAAAATGGAGGAAAAACTATTCAATCGATTAATAATTAAGTTTGCTCTTCATAAAATAGACGAGTTTATCTTAACAGAATTTCACGTTTTATGCGTGCTTTTTAACTGAAAAAATTTAATGCTATTAAATATTCGTAGTGCAGAAAATCTTTGGTGAGTAAGGTATATTTTCAATATATACATTTTTGTCTTTACGTGACATTTTTCAAAATTATCAAATTATTAAATATCGTCTTATCCATTCTCGTAGTTATACTATTTCATCAGATTCTGAGCTTGAGCTATCATGACAGTTTTCCATTTGTGTCATTAGCATTTTTATTTTTGTTTGTCATCTCTGTCACAGAGTTTAATACTGTCAAATGCTTTATTTTCTCTAATTTATTTTTCCTTTTGCTTTACGCTTTTCTACATATTCTTAACTTATTGTCCACACAACTTTAAGATCTTTTTTAACAAAATAAATACGTTTCAAATTTATTCGCGATAGACACATTATAAAATTAGATTAATATCACTAATACTATTTAATACTATATATAATCTTGGAGAAAATCGGCTCTTATATTGTACACTAATTGTTTCAGCAATTACTCATATATTATATATACAGCAATTATATATATATATATATATATATATATATATATATATATATATATATATATATATACAGCAATAATCATATATCATATGATTATTATATAATCATATAATATATGATTATATACAATATATACAATATATGAATTTATATTATATACAATTTGAGTTTTTGATCAAAACTCTATTTTTGCAACCAACGAGAATGCATTAATACTACACAATACAACTGGACGTCTCTGCAAACCGTAAATATTTCTACATATGAAATGAAAGAATAATCATTTATTATGGAACGTCAATCTCTATTAACAGTATTCTATCTCTAGTATCTCTAGTATCTCTAGTATCAGTATTCTAATTTTTACTATAAAATTCTCTTCTTGCATAGAACACAACTCCCAAAATGTAATCGGAAAATGAAGGATGGAATCTTTCTATAGCGTACGAGTTTCATTTTCCGAAAAATATTCACGGGGAGAGTGGGGAGGAGGGAGAACGGCGCAGTTTGCGATAGCGATAATACTACGGCGTCACATATTTCCGCATCACCGTGGAAATATGTCAGCTCTGTGTATTATGTTAGCACCGCGGGAACTAACTTCCACGTCGTGGCCAAATTTGCATGGAATTTGCGCCGGTGCCCAGGCGAAACACCGGAAAAGCTATCGCCGAAAGAAAACGACGGTGCCGTCGACGACGATATATCTCCGCCGCCGCTGTCACTGTCGCCACCGCGTCTCGATATATCGCGTACTGAAATTATGGAACTTTGATCACGGGACACGGCCGATGACTTCGCCGAAAAGGCGCGATCCCGACGGAAAGGAACGGAAAAGAAACGGATTCCGGCGTTCTCGCACGCGGCTTAATACCGCGACGAAAAGAAAAGGGAAGAAAATGGAAAAAAATGAAGGAAAAAGAAAAGAGCCATTAACCGAGCCGTGCTCTGCCGCGCCCCCTCCCCCTTGGGCAGCAGCCACGCCGTATTATTACAAACAGCAGTGGCGTTACGAACGGCCGAGGGCTGAGAAGAGAACGGAGAGGGTGAACGGCAGAAAAATTAGTACGCTGCTTTGCGCGAGAGGCGAATTCCGCGATAAGAATGCCCCGGAGGATCTTTGCTCGGGCGAAACGTCCGCGACCTCCATATTCCCATCGCATAGCGGAGAAAGCAGGACGCGGGAGAGGACGGGGGGCAGTGTAACGAGGACGAAGTGCACGCGCATCATGCCCTGGAACGCGGGATCCCGGAGCAGCGCAGGGGTCTGTTGTACACTCGGATAAAAGCGCAATGGTCGGTCGGTGAGTCGGTCGGCCGGCCTCGTTTTCCACGAGGTGAGCTTTGATACGCGCTCATGAGACCAGCGGGGAAAAAGGACGATCGTTTCCTTGTAAGAAATTAGTCGCTCGTGGGAAACGTCAGCGGGAAACGGAGAGCCCCGACACTTATTGCCGACTCGAATCCCACCGCTCGAGGAATTTCCATTGAAATAGCGAGCTATTTGTAGTCGGGAAATGTTAATTCCGCCCTATCAGTTGGGATGTACACAGAGTGTCCGACACGAAGTGTCCCATAGCTCGTGCATATGTAGATTAGGTCAAACTGAACGCAAAATTCCTCTCTATGCATTTTGCATAGATTTTGCAAACGACCACGTGTGGTTTTCAGCTACTGATTCCAGAAGATATGGGAACAAATCACGCACGATCACTGCAGATGAGCTGTAGCAGCGACGCCTGCCCTAGTGTGTTAGTAGATCAGATCGAACGAAGTCTTGTACTATTTTGCAAATGACTACATAGATTCTTGGTTATTGATCAAAAAAGATTGGTGCACAATTGTACACGACATAATGCACCAATCATCTCTAATTAATAGCCCAAAAATCTGCGTGATTATTTGCAAAATGGAGGACCTTTTCGTTTAGCTTGACCTAATCTATAAGCGCACGACTGTGCGCGTCGCTATCCGAAGCTCATCTGATGAATCGCGCGTGATTATTGGCCAATTTTTTTCAATTAATAACAAGGATCTATGTGGTTATCTGGAAAATGATAGAGCAATTTTATACTTAGCTTGACCCAATCTACGAGGGTGGTCTGAAAAGTTTCCGACCTCAACGTGAAGATAGCAGCACTTGTAAATAAAAGCTAGTGAATTTCGTTGTTCATCTGTTGACAGTTACTCACCGAAGTTTCAGCCATTTTGGACTCGCAGTTGTTATGTAACAGTCGTTTGAGTAAGTTGATGTGAGTGTTTTTGTGAAAATGGACAAAATCGAGTATCGAGCTGTCATTAAATATTTGTTTTTGAAAGGCAATACGCCTACGCAAATCAAAGATGAGTTGGATTCTGTGTATGGGGACTCTGCACCATCATTTACGACAGTGAAATTTTGGGCCGCT
>NW_022639723.1:179966-207876 GCF_010583005.1 Odontomachus brunneus
CCACGAATTACGGTTTGAACTGCTTGACCATCCACCTTACTCACCAGATCTAGCCCCAAGCGACTTCTTTTTGTTCCCTCATCTAAAAATTGCGCTCGGAGGACAGAGATTTTCGTCAAATGAAGAGGCAATCACCTTCGTGAACAATTATTTTGCAGAGAAAAACGCCGAGTACTATTTCGACGGGTTACAGAGATGGGAGCATCGCTGGGAGAAGTGTGTAGATTTACAAGGAGACTATGTTGAAAAATAAAAAACAATTTTCAGAAAAAATGACTTGTATCTTTGTTAGGTCGGAAACTTTTCAGACCACCCTCGTATATGTGCACGAGATATGGGATATTTTACGTCAGAGAGACTGTATAAAAAAAGAAAAGAGAAAATAAAATGAAGGCTCGCGAGAAGCTATTGGGACTCCTGGGTATGTCGCGTATATGACCTGGTTCGAATTTCCTCCCTACAAGTTTATATGTAATAGCTCAAACTCAACCCGGGTTATATCACCAAATGTCAAGGGGATGAAATCAGGGGGAGGGTGTCCAGGTTTCATGTAGGCTATATTTTTTGTAGGGTCCTAGAGAATATGCAAAATCTGATCGGTCAAAGAATTCAGGAATATAAAAATATAGATATGTGATATCCAGATCAATCTTCGTGAAATAATTATCACACATTCTGACAGTCATTGTAAATTTAAAGAATCTTTATTGTGAATAAGAGAAGACTTCTCGAAATGAGTTACGAGATTCCGTCGTTTCCGAGCGTCCTGTATATAAACCTACCTGGTAGGTTAATTAATTGGACGGTTTATGCTCTAGGTAATGAATTAATAAGCCTTAACGGTCGGTATCGTTTTCAATAGGTAATAACTTGCCCGGCGACGCGAGCGCGCGCGCTCGTTCTCTAATCGGTAATCTTTACGGAGGAAATTAACTCCGAGACAATAAGCCACGAGGCGACGACACTCTCGAGACAAGTCTATTTGGAGATCATCTTGACGAGAGGAGAAAAAATAGGGGAGAAGGACGGTATAGACAGGCGGGTCTAATTAACCCGTAGCGCGACTCCGTTTAGCCGGCATTAATTAAAGCGGCGCTGCGCGGGATGATATTTTTAACGACGATTCACGTGCCTTTGCTTCCAGCCGACCGTAAATACGATACGCGCGTTCATAAAATTTTAACTATGCGACTAGACTTGCGGCTTCCTTCCTCCTCCGTGTGTTCTTTTTTTGTTCCGCGCTCGTGGCACTTCCGTTCTCGCAACGAGGGCCATTACGGTGATCCTAGGCGTCGGTTAGCGTGCGCGCGAAGGTTACTTCATTAGAAGAAATTAGCCATTTAGGAGCAGCCGGGCCCGCTAGCAACTCCATATACCTTCATTATTGTATAATCACAGGGATAATTACACACTTACAATATAGCGGTAAAAATTAACGAGTTTAATCAACGAATTAGCAAAACGACGAGATCATTTCTCTCCCCCGCGGGTGACAAAGCACCGGCTCGTTTTGTATCCGCGCGGATACAAATCGCGCCGTCTAATGGAACATCCTAGGAATGCGTCCCGATGTTTATCTGACGGTCTAATGAATTCTGAACATAAGTCGCGGGAAAATAAGGGCTCGATTACCGGCGAGAGATAACTCGGGAGACTTTGCTCGCGCAAAATAGATATTATACTCGAATCGGATGTCAGCAGAAACTTATGTCGCTTTGTGTCATGTAGGGCTATCTGTTTGTCCAGCATTCTTAATCAGCGCTCGCTTATTGAGCGCTTTATAATCAAATGATCCTCTTAATCCACGCTGCAATGTTAATATAATTACTACTACTTACTAATCCTAGAGCTTTTATAGATTAAGCTGATCCGAGAAATTCAGATCCCATAGTTGTCGTAGCCTTGAATCATTGCATATATAAATATAGTTTTTCTCTCAAAGTATACGAAATCTTCTTCCTCTTCCTGTGTAGAATCAATAAAAATAAAGAAATATTCCGGCATATCGTTTCTTTCCGCGTAAAGAACAAGCGTAATAATCAATCACGTAACACAACGTGACCCATATTTTATATTACCCTTTTTCCGCATCTCCTCTCTCACTCTTCATATTTATTAATCACGGATAATACACGGTCGGAGCGGGCCGAGGGACGGTGCAAACCATTTTTCAAAAGATCCCAAAATCTCAGAAGCCCGTGATGTAATATATCCGCAAAGTTATCTGACGATCGCGCGGGTTACATCGCATTTTAATATCACGCGTTACCGGCGAACAAAATGAACGATGAGAGAAAGAGAGAGAGAGAGAGAGAGAGAGAGAGAGAGAAAAGATAAAGAGAGAAAGAGAGCGATACGAACGATGACGAGCAACCTGCTTGTTTTCATAAGTCGCGCCGCAATACAGCGTGATGTAACATCGCTCATCACCTTTATTTCGCTTCAATAAAATACTATAATTATGATCATTGCGAATCATTCGTCCATCCGTCCATCCGTCTCGCCGGCGAACATCAGTGTCGACTCGCGAAAAGTTGCGAAGGAGCGGAGACAGCGGACGTCTTCGGTGAGAAGACACTCTCTGTCGGGACAATCTTGCGCACGCTCAAGAGAATCCCGCGAACGTCCAGAATAATTCCTCGCCTCGTTAATAAAACAACGTAATAATTGATGCGGAGCTCGGAGTCTAAGCTCCACGGCATCAACGTCAGTTAGCGTTTGACTACGTGGCGCGCTAAAATTTTCTTTCCCTTACGTACGTAATCCATCACGTTGCTGGGGTCACGACTGACAGGGATAACTAATTGGAGTCAGTCGACAAAGACCAAGGTCGTTAAACGAGATTACCGATGCGGTGGATCTTCGGTGAGAGTATATCCCGATCTATAATTTTGATTATTATTTTCGTATTACCGCGCGCGCGCGTCATAGCATAGACTTTTCCGCGCGGCTCAAGCAAAATCCGCGTAACTTTGCCTTTTTAAACCCTGAAAAATAGCGGAGGTGACTTTTATTCATGCTGAAAACTTCAGTCCTAAATTGCCAATGCTAGTAGCAGTAGTTAATTCGTTATTATCAATGTGAAGTCATTTTTAGCTAACTTGAAGAAAAGAAACTTCTTCTAGAATCTGCTCTGTATGTTTGTTTGTTTGTTTGTCTTCTCATAACTCGAGAAACGTTAAGGCTGATCTACAGTATGCTCTTTGCTTCTTGTTTCTTTCTCTTTATCTCTTAAGCTTGATCTACAATGTATTATTCCTATTTCTTTTTCTTTATCTCTTTCTGACTCAAACCTTAAACCTTAAACTAAAAAAAGACAGAGAACAAGAAACAGGAAGTAAAGAGCACATTGTAGATTAGACTTTAGTGACATAAATCTTAAGTCAGAAAAAGATAAAGTACAGAAAATAGAAAGCAAAGAGTAAATCTTTTTAGACTTTAGAGATATTTAGATGAAATGAACTTTTATATCTTGTTCACAATATGTTATCTACATGATTCTCAGCTAAATGTCATTTCCCGAGTTTATTCAGGTGTGCTGTAAATTCCATTATCTTCTTGTAAATCCAAGAATATCTAGAGATACAAGACAAAACTTTTACTTTTAATCAGCTTCAAAAAGAAAATTTTTTTAACTAACATGAAAAATAAACTTTTAGTAAATAATAAAAAAGAACGAAATAAACAATTTCTTCTCACCAAAAAACAGCCTTTAGAAATCTCAGAAGTCTTAAAAAGTATGAATTAATTTTGATTCAATATTCCTACATGGAGAGAACAATAAAAATTACTATAGGACTTTGTAACTGAGAAACAGATCGATATTCTGCAGTAATTCACTATACTTTCGTGTCAAAAATACTTGTGTATTTTAGAAATTAAAATGTGTTGCTAAAATATTTTCTATGTTTCTAACGAAATTTAATATTCTAACGAAATTTAATATTCTAATGAAATTTAATATTCTAACGAAATTTCTTTCTTTAGCAAAATAGACCATGTTTGCTGAAAGTTCATTCCTGAATTACTAAAAACACAGTAAAATTGAAGAGAATTTATATGAAAAAACTATAATATTCTCTCCATATATATATCTATAATTCTATTCTAATATTCTAATAATATTAGAAATCGATATTAGACTCAATATCAGAAGCGAAAAGACAATAAAACTAAAAGAAAAGTTAATAAATGACTAATAATAGTATGTCGATAAATGATAAAAAAAAGTGATTATTAGTTCAATCAGTTTAAATTTTTACATTGACTTCTACTATTATTAAATAGAATAGAATTATCCAAGGAATATATGTAGTTAAATTAATTTTTATTTTTAGGGCTTTTGAGATGTTTGAGAGCGGTTTGTTGTAACTTTCTTCATTGTTTTTTCACTTGAAACCTGTCTTAATGTTTCCCACTCATTTTTTTTTACAGAAAGAAATTTATGTAATATTAATTATAAATATTATTTTATGAAATTGTTATACAAAATGGAAATTTAAATCATTAATATTGGTAATCTAATCTAGGAGATTAAGCTGCTCCTTTATTATTATTTCATCAACCACTGAAATGGATATCACTGTTCTTGTTGTGAGATTTGCATGAGCAAAACTTATGTAATATACATTACTAAAATTAACTATCATGTTGGCCTCAATCGTATCATCGGTTATCATCATCTTTCTAGGCGTAAGGCTTTCGATAAAGGTGAAACGCGCGATATAGTTATCTTCTTCTCATGGTATCTTCCTAAGGTGAGACGACGACGATTTCGCGAATGGCGCGTGCGTGTTCACCTGCACGTTCGTTGTGAGAGCGAGCTCGTATTTAATATATTTGATTTTCCGCTTGGTCGCGCACTCAAGAGGAAAAGGAATTGCGCTCCATGGCGCGAATAACACTCCGCGCTAAATAGAATGGTCGAAAAACAACGCTAGTAAGATGTACCAGCTCTCATTAAGTGGTGCCTCCTGATTTCTGCGTTTCCGGAGAAACAGAGAGAGAGAGAGAGAGAGAGAGAGAGAGAGTTGGGGGAGAGCGACAGTGCCTCTCACCTTCAATTTGCCGGATTATCCCCGCGAATGGACGCGGAATGAACAAGACGGGGGACCCCGCGCGAGGCCAATGGAGTGGCCTCGTTTCGCTTTTCTCTTCAGCGAACTCATTTAAATACTGATGGACGCGGATTATTTTCTTGCCATAACCGCCCGCACTCGGCCCCATTTTCTCCAGTTCTTCCACTCCCTCTCTCTCTCTCTCTCTCTCTCTCTCTCTCTCTCTCTCTCTCTTTCTCTCACTACATACATCTCGTTTTCTATGTTCTTCGACCTCTCGTTTCGTACCCTCTCCCTCTCTGCCGCACCCTTTCGCTTCCTCTTTCACGTGACACGCGCGGCCAGTGTTGTACCGCGCGCGCGACGGACAGTAAATTGATTATCGATTCCGAATAAATTACGCCCGCGTATATACCCCCTCGATCAGTGCTCTCTTATCTCGGACCGCGACAGCAACGATGAGAGCTCTTCAAGCGCAGCCGGGAGGCACTGCGCACCGCCCTTCCATTTTATTTAAATCGTTTCGCGCACGTGCAATGTTGGCGACCGGTTTGAGAGATTTGAGGCGCGATAGCCGGCTATCGATGGAATTACGTCTAAGGGGCGGAAAAAGAGAAAGAGAGATAGTCGAGAAAGCAAAGAAAGAAAGAGAAAAATAGAGAGAGAGAGAGAGAGAGAGAGAGAGAGAGAGAGAGAGAGAGAGAGAGCATTCAGGATACTAGTAACATTGCGTATCGGTCGAGCACATCTCGCTTCCGTTCGCTCAATACGTCGTTAGTGTATAGCACATAAGCAGATATTTTATTCTGTCCCGCGTTCAATCTGCGCACAACACACCAGCATTCGTTGTAGTTGGTAATAAATATTTGTCACGAGCGAGCGCGTTTGTTGAATCCTGGCAACAATTTAGATAATTTACACCCGTTTAACGCGTTATGAAACGAATCGATACACGTAGAATTAATAACGTCACGTGATAATTTGGGTCATTTCTGTTGGTTTAACGCGCCGTCGAGTGAACCGTTTATTTTGCGCGTGACGTAAGTGAAGATTGCGGAATGCTTTATTAAATTAAGCACATATCGGATCGACTTGCATTCACTAAAAGAGCTATAACGGTGAAACAGAGCAGCTAACGAATCCTTAAAATATTCGATAGCACGAAACTATGTCACGTAAAAACATTCCAATAAATGTTCATATTTCGTTGAAATATCGCTTATTTTAAAGTAAGGTAAGAGAGAAAGAAAAGGGAACGTCATGATTACCGGTATAATGACAGCTGTGAGCTACTTGTGTAAAACTTCTCTTATATATTTAATATAAAGGGTTGCGGAATATAACGAAAAATTATCTTTATTTTATACCGTGACACATTAATCTAGCACACTCAAAAACGATACGGTAACCCTTTGCCTTTTTGTTATACGACCATGTATGCCAAACCCGCAACAACTTTGCCTTTTTGTTATATGACTCGCAATTGAAATGGCTCAACTTATATTTAAATTTCACGTTCCCACCAATTGTAACTTTTTGAACATGTGAACCGAAAGTCTTCATTCCGGTGAAATTTTCCGATAATTTATAATTGGATGGGGTAAAAAATGACACCCCAATGTGTCAAATTAGGATTAAAAATCTCAAGGTAAAAATAGTATCTCCCCTCTCTCTCTCTCTCTCTCTTTCTCTCTCTCTGATGGTTTGAATCTCATTTGTCTTTTCTCTTTTCTTTGTTTGGCTTTTATTTTTATTTTGGCCAGTCGCCCGTCAAATATGTTTTATGTGACTCACGCCGCTTGAAAAATAAATGGCTGAAATAAGCCACTGCATTGGCCAGAAAATTAGTTCCAGTTCTGGCGATAACTTATCCGGCCGACGAGAATGGACGATAAATCCCGCGAGTTGGACGCGTCGGATTCATAAAAGTTCGTCAATATCCCATCGCATCCCGCGAAACGATTGAACTTCATTATACGCGGGCGAAGTTCATCGAAAAACTTGGCCCGCCCGATTATGCGAATAAATCCACGGCACACAAAGGGCGTACACAGACGTGAGTGGGAGAGGGGGGAGAGGGGTGAAGAAGTGGATTTCCATCGCGGCAACGTTGACCTTTGAGCGTCTGAGCGTGGGCGCAAACAAGAAACTTTCCTTTCTCGTGCTCTCTCGTGCTTCCCGCGCCGCGCCGCGTTCATGGAAAATCTTGAAAGCGCGCGGTAAACCGGAAGCGATGGGAAAGTAATTAGCCGGCTGTTTAGGAATTTAACGGCGCGCGTCCAGGAAAGAGTTTCCGCCCGACGCGCGGGGATTCGCCGCGAGTTAATTAAACCGGTCGCTCTCCAAGTGAAAAGATTCTCGATCCGCCAGACAGCCGGTTGAGTATCGCGTGAACGCAATTTGCAGGCTGTCTTTCGACGGACTCGAACGTGCTCTCGACGCGGTGCACAGCGTTCGGCGCTGTTAGCGTTGAGATGAAGTGGAAATTAATCCTAATTTCGAGAAACTATTTTACGAAGAATATAACCCTCTACCTTGCCATCTCCTCTCCCTATTCCTTCCTTCACTATTCCTCTCCCTATTCCTTCCTGCCTCTCTCTCTCCTTCTCTTTCCCTCCCTCCCCCCTCTCTCTCTCTCTCTCTCTCTCTCTAACACACACACACACACACACCTTTCCCGCCGGTGCAATGGAAGTTGTGCACGAATAATACATGCTTGGCAGCGAACTCCCGTGCATCCGCAAATGATTATGTTTTATTAGTAGGTGTAATTGTGTTATTTTCATAACAATTGATACAGCGCAGTGATTTTACGCTCGTTTGCGGCTATCCAAATTAATAACCAAAATCGCTCCGTTAATTTCCATTTTGACCGGCTGATAGCAGAAATGATCAAACGCGATAACGGAATTGGGAACTGGGATGAGAACGAATGACACGGAATCCCGGAATGCAGTTTATTAATCCAATAGGTATTACATTTTTCCAATTAACTATACGCGCTCTAGTTTATTTTTATTAGAAACGCGGATGTGTGAACGTTTCTCGCTTACGCGTCGCGCGCCCATCGATCTTGTTCGCCGAATATCAAAGGGGTAATTCGCTAATGGCGCCGGCATTACCTAAGTATACATTCGCATAAGTAAATATAAAATATTCTGCCCGAATATATCAATATTTGATATTTTATCAAATCAAACGCCTGATTACGGTCAGTTCATTTTCGCCCGATATTCCCGTATTTCTCCACATCGCGGAATATCCGACACACCGTGAGTCAGCTGTTCTTAGTCACCGGTGTGTGACACCGCAAAAATGTACACAGACTTCTATTACTGGACTGCTCTAACTTCGCTCAAATTTCAAATGTCCATGAAAAGTGTGTACTGAGGAATCCAATTCTGTGTTATGCGGATATAGCTAGTACGCCACTCTTTCACATTTATTCATATACTTCGTCCATGTTTACTACAGTTCTTCACAGTCAAAAGAAATATATTCAATTACATCAAATAATATATCTCTCTTATTATCAACACACTCGTTGTATGTAGGTAGAACTTATCAAACTGAATGCAGACGATAAGGAACATTTAAAAATAAGGTAAATTATAAGGTAAATTTTGTTAATTTTATAAGGTACATTTAATTATAAGGTAAATTTTGTTGAAGACATAGTAAATTTCGCTAGGAACATAGCAAATTTTTTAATAACACATTTTAATTCTTAAAATATAAGTAATACATATGAAAGAAAAGAAAGGACGGTCATTTACTACATCCATTACAAGATACCATCTATTACAAGATTTTATAATAATTTATATTGTAAAATTCTTCCTGTGTAGTTATTGGTCTAGTAATACGTAGGAACCTGCGATTTCGTACGGCACAGCGATCGCGCGCGATGCGATTTCAATCGGACCGATGAATAACATGGGAATACACAAAGTGGGCAAAATTATTTCGCGGTGGATTGCGGATTAATATGCGCCGCAACGTCGCATTTGTATTCGCGATTATTGTCACTGGCTAACTAAAACATTATCTTGTCAATCCGCGCATCGGCCGCAAATTTGCGAGTAATCAAGAGAGGGCGCCGAAAATGCAAAATTCGCCGGCGGGTCTCCCCGCGTGGAGTCGCGGCGCGACGCAATCGTCGACTGATTAAAATGCGATCCGCGTATGTCGAATTAGCATAAGCAAATTCTTCTATTTTTTTTTTGTTTGCTTCCGCTCGTCCCCACGTTCTCCGCCCATCCCGCGAGACTCACTTTGTTTTCAGTCGCCTGTTTGCACTCTCGTCGCCCGCCGCCTGCGCGAAACAACGCGGTGTAATTGTCTATCAGCTGTTTGCCACCAAAAAACAACCGACGGAAATTAGCACGCCGCCGATAGAATTAACTCGCTGAAGCGACCGTGCGCATTGCTGCGCCTTATCGTACGTGAAAGTGAATTCCCTCGTGCGGGTTCGAATTCTACCACGTAGTTAATCTTCTCTTGTTTAATCCTAATTTCGCGCCCTGGGGTCTTTTTCGACCTTACCCGACTTTTAATTCCGAATTACCCGCAAACTAGTAGAATGAGAACCTTCGGTTCACGCGCTGAAAAAGTTACAGCTCGGGTAGGAGTATTAGATTTAAACACAGCTGAACTATTTCAGTTGCTTGCAATGTAACAAAAAGAGATTGAGGTATCAAAATGTTAAATAGAGATGTTTTTTTTATTATATTTCGGTTTTTTTACATCAAACGTAATATATAAGGAAAGTTTTGTGTAAGTAGCTTACTTACTACTTATTTTTTGCTAATATTATACGTGATCAAAGTTTCTATACTTTATTCCAATCACGAACAAAAAAGAAGAAATTCAAATATAGCTAATTTTTGTAATAATTTTAATAAAGATTGACAACGTAAAAAAAATCTAAAGTTATTATTTTATTTGCCTTTTAACTAAAAAAGTAATATATTTTCGTGTATCTAAATAATTATATTTGTTGACAAATTGAATTTCGTCATATTTCTTTCTTAAAAGTCCAAACATTGATAAAAAGATAGAAAATGTCAATTTCTTAAATTTATTTCCAGAAAAGTTATAAACTTTTAAATAAACGTTTTATCGCGTTCCTCTTTATATTTGGAATAAAACAAAATACTTAAGTAAACATCTGCGATCGTTTCTGTGCATAATTGTATTCTACAGACTTATGGAGATATATACTCATTATTTTTTATAGATATTTATTAACAATTTTGCGGAATGTGAATAAGCGAGGACGAAGACAATCCTAGTGCGTCGGTTTAAGGTGCTCAAAATATGTATATTATGTAAAGATTAATATCCATTAAGAATTTTTCCGCGCTTAAACTAAAATCTGATAAAGAGATATCAACAAGGTTAAAAATCAAGACATCAAGCAACTGCATCGATGTAACTTCGTAGAAAATTCAACCTTAAGACAAGTGTCTAGTTTTCGAAAATAAAACAACTGCTGCCTTAATATCCTCCTATATTTCTAGGCTCTCTCTCTCTCTCCCCCCCTCTTTCTCTCTTTCTCTCTATCGATTGTTTGATCTTCCACGCCGTTGCTTTTCCACCAATTTCCCAGTTTGGTGCCCTACTCTTTCTCCCGCCGTTCCGCGAACATTGTATAGTTCTAGTTTATTGGACAATAAATGTTTGAACGTATAAGCGAATTGCGATGCCGCGCACCGGGCGAAGTTATTAAGGAAACGTGCTAGCCGAAAGTTGAGAGGATGCCTCTTTGTACGTCCCTTTTTGTGAAATTGCCGTTTCGATCTTGATGCCGTACGTACGCGCGCTGAAAGTTTCTAACCTTCCGAAATTTCATTCGCCAAATTCTCCGTCAGTTTGCTCCTTCCACGCGCGCGCATGAGCGAGCGAGCAAGTGAGACGTTTATTTTATTGTATCCCGTCATATTTACGTGTCAAAGAGTGAAACTTTCTGGAAATATCGGGTATTTTCGAGAAAAAAAGAACGAAAAAAGTGCAAAGCAGGTAATAAGATACTTCTCGTTTAAGCGTTCCGCGAAAGCACGTTGCATTACGGTTATGGCTTTAAAAGATGGCAATTAATTGCCTTCGCGCCCCCTATTTTCATCGCGCTCAGAAGTCTGTGTGGCGCACAATTGCCGCGCCTTTTAATTAAAAAGTAGCGATGCATAATTAATGTCACTGCTAATTATAGCAACGTCGTAGTAATTACTGCTAAATTCACTTAGCAGCAGAAATCAGTTATGCAGAGTTGTTAAATAAATGTCGTTAATTTACGCAAACATTCCGCTGATTGTATAGCGGAGATACCGAATAATTAATAATGCCGATTAATAATTCGGTGTGATTGGGAATATTATAATGGGGACCGAGTCGCTGCAATGAGATTGAAAACTTCTCTCTCATCGCTAGACAACTTATTCCTCTGTACTTCTGTATAGGATCTCACACATGAACATACAAGCGTGTACACAAGCAAGGGACAAGTTTCTTACAGCGCGCAATTTACTGGCTAAAATAACACCATAAAATATTTCGTCACTTCCGTGTACAATATGCATGTGAGCCGCGTACAGCACATTGTATCGCGTGTTGCACATAGAATTTTCAAGCAACAGCACGATTGCGGTGACCTTCCAGAGGTCGCGACGGAAAATTTCGCGCCTAGGAACTTTCACGACGCCGCTTTTGTGTGTACATGTATGTATGTATGTATATGTGTGCTCGAGCACACAGACTCGGTTAAATAAAAAAAAAATTACAGAGTAATTTCCAGAAGAGTCGTGAGATTTCGCCGATTTCGATTTCACAAATGTGAAACTATAATTTCGATCGCGCGGAACGTCGTCGATATGTAAAACAAAAACAATATGAAAACTCTGCATCTGTCAGTGTTGCATTGATCAGTCATGAGAATCAGCGCGCGGTGTACCGAGAAAGTCGACGCGCGAAAAAACACTTTTTAAAATGTTGATTAACTGCTCACGTTCGCGATAAACGGATGTGATAAAGTTTATAAGAAATGGATGTTTAAAAACACAACACGTGACGAAGAGAATGTAGCGCGCTGATTATCGCGCGTAAATTCGCGGACAATCACGCGAGCTGTGCTTATATAGACACTTATTCCACATTTAAACAATACATCGGCGAAATTAATAAACGCGCAGCGCGACTACTTTTTCACGACTACATTCGCAGTTGGAAAGTCCCAAGGAATATAAAAATCCGCGGTTCTCTCTTTCTCTCCCCACCCTCCCTCTCTCTCGCTCTCCCTTTCTCTTTCACGGCAATTGATTGCTGTTTTGACATTTTGGCATTTTGACATTTTAACGGCGAACACGCTCGCGTATTCTTGTTGTTGCTCGGATTTATTTGACGAATGACCCGTGGTCGTTTACAAAAATTGAAGGAACCAACGGCGTCTACAAAGAGCACGCATTAATAATAAAAAAAGGACACTATGAAAGGAGAGAACAATTTTTATTCAAGCACTTTATATCATCCATGCGCGACGCAAAGACGACGGTGAAACACACAAAAGGGACGGCCATTCGATTCAAAGTAGGTTTGACGACTTTACCAATGGCACGTGTATCCTTTTGTGTGCTCGCCAGGGCCGAAAGTTAACTTCACCACGAATCCCTTCTCTTTTCCTCCATAATTCCTCTGCCTTTACCTCTCTGCTTCTACACCGAGCGACATAAATAATATAATACGGCGGTCTCGAGACGCAAGCCCGTGTTCTCTTAGAAAATTATTTGATCTTAATTTTATCATTAATTCAAGAAAGGGAAACAAAGAGCCAACAAGAGCCTGTGTACAGATCATTTAATGCAATAAATTATAAAACGTCTGGAAACTACAAGCAGAAAAATATCTTTCTACCTCTAAGAAAAGCGATTATTCAGTTTACTTTTAAATAATGGTTATTTTAAACAAAGGGTATTTTCTTCATAACAGTTCTCAAATATACACATTGTAAATTTTAAAGAAACTCATTGTCACGTGTATTCGAAAGAAAAGAATTTATTCTCTTTACAAGAATATTATAATGAAAGGAAAAGTTTTGTTTCGACTTTATGTAACAAGCAAACCGAATTTTTAATTTAATATTGGAAAGAAAGTTTGATCGGATTAATCAGTTTTTAGTGAAATATAAATGATTCAAAAATTCCGATTAAAATTACCAAAATTTTATTTAAGTAATATATTTATAACTATACAGGTTACCACACACAAATCGTAATAATTCAAACTGAATTCTGATAACTTTAATCAGAATTTCTGAATCTTTTATATTTCACTAGAAATTGGTTAATCTAACAAAACTTTTCCCTCGTGTGTATGTGCTTAATTGAAGTACTAAATTTACTAACATTTAAAATACATTTTGAACAAATTTCATGCTTATAATAAACTTACAATAAATTTGTAAATATATAAACTTAAGCTATTACAATTCATTATATTAGAGAATCTGTACGTAGACTCTTTTTAACTCCCTGTTTTCCCCTCTTGGTTGTATATGTCTACAACCTTTTATTTTCAATTTTTATTTATTAATTTTATTTTATTTTTCAATTATCTTCTTATTCGCAATTGTGCAAAAAGTACGTAACAAATCGGCGAGTGTAGAGCGTCAAACATTTTCCTCTTCCGACACTCACTTTTACATCATCCGCCTCTGCTTTCCCTCCCCCTTTCTCTCCCTCTCTCTCTCTTTCTCACTGTCTATCTCTCTCATTACGCGATATTTGTTAATTACTTTAACGCGACGGGAGTGCGCACTTTTCAGGTAAACGGCCACGCTACATGACGGCTTTACTCCTTTTCATAACGGCGTAGCCCGACTTTATAAAATCAAAGCGTGCCTTTTATTCGCACCTGAGAGAGAGATAGAGAGAAAAAGAGAAAGAGAGAGAGAGCCGGGGAAAAAAGTTTTGATGGCTGCGCGGAAATGTTACCCGCCGCCACTCGTTCGCTCGGTCGACGCTGTCCTTTTACATCTTCTCAACCGAGTCGGCCAATAAATAAGTGTACCTACTCTCGTCGAGAGCGAGTGAATGATGAATCGAGAGAGCGAACCGTCCCGTCCCGTCCTCGCGAAGCTGCCGCCTTTGCCGTCGCCACCATCGACCCCGCCGCGATGTGTTTGGTGCTCACTCGGTGCAAAGTACTAAATTATTCTAAGACAGCGGCGTTTAACACTTTGTGATTCTACGCCGCGATGTGTAAGACAAGATGCTCAGTCGTTACTTAAGTAAATTCAACTCTCGGCGGCTAATTTCAGCTTGCACGCCGGGCGCATTCTCCTGACATAATAAGTCGAGTAATGCAGTCGTACTGGTGAAAATATAGTCTCGCACAACCGGGAATCATTTGATCACGCAGTCGTCGTGCGCCTCAATTCTAACTCGGCTAATTGTCACCCATTCAATCGCCTACCCGCCCGTTCGGGATACTTTTATGACGCGGTTCGATGCCGCGGCAGATCTCGCACGATAAAAAGTAATTTACTTCTCGAGAATCCGAAGAGATAGAGTATGTTTTCGATTTCCGACCATTCACCTGGTCTTTTTCGTCGAATACTTTCTTCTGGGGGGGAGAGATATATCGCTGTACACGCCATGGGTTTTCTATTCGATACACACAGCGACACACATGCACACACACATACACCGTCGTCGGCTCACAAATACGCCCGCACATACTCCCGTCCGCACGGCGGTATGCCGAAGTCTTGCCAATGGCAAATAAATAGGCGATATAGGGGAGGGGACCGGAGCCAGGGTTAGGACATTACGTGGCCATTTCACGAGGACGAGGGGCACGAGGGGGGGTGAAGGGGGCGCGAGATTTAGAGAGGTTTAATTTTCCAAAAAGCTGGATTTGCGGCCGGCGGGACGCTCAAGCGTCGCCAATTTATCGTCAGGGCCGCGCACTCGCTAGATATTCCACCTACCAATAAGGAGAGGCGCTTTCTTTCCTTACTCTGGTCTACCTTCCTAGCCTGGCAGGGGCCCATTTACGTTTCTGACGCCCTTAGGCAATTTATTTTCGAAGACCCTCCTTCCATTCTCTCTCGCTCACTTGCGACTGACGCATAGTTATACTTATCACTCACGCTTAAACGAAACATTGTACGCGTATGCCGGTGTAATTTATGTCAAGATCGTATTTTTCAAAATAGAGTCTTCTACTACATTAAAAAAATCACGACAATTTTGACGCGAAATAACTCTAAAGAAAGTATACTGGGTCGTGCAATTAATGATCACTTGGATATCACTTGGCGTTTTCTCCAGGTAAAATGAAAGGATTGTATCTTTGAAAATAATAATTTTGAGAAACAATGTATGTAAAAGATGACGGTGAGTCATAAATAAAAAAATGACATACATTGTTAAAAAAAATATTCGGAAAGATAAAAAGACAAAGAAAGAAATATTTTGTATTTGTGTTGAAATCGATCTGTGTAGAATTTTTAACTTACCAGTGTGTTAATTTAACAAATTGTTGTTATGTTATTTTGATTTTTCAATGTTGAGTTTATGTTGAGTTTATTATTTCTAAGTGTTATAATAATATAATGTATGTATAAATATACGAACTCATATTTTACATGTAAAGTGTATAGATAAGTTACGTTATTCGTTTATATATTCGCTTTGTATTAAATTAACACAAAAATTGGGGCAAATAAATTGGAAAATGTGAAAAATGTGTTAAATTTAGCACGAAAATTTTTACACAATGTCGTTTTATTTTATCTGAAAAATCTGAAACTAGAGATATATTGGAATGTCAATAAAATATCAATAAAATCAGGAGATTACTATTTCCGGTTCTATCACGTTTCATATGTTTTAAGTTTTAAATGAAATTATCTGAAAATTATTTGACATATCGGTAGATTCCCGAATTATGCGACTTTGTAGGTATGCTCGATCTAATAAAAAATGTACTATCATTTGCCCTAGACTACTGTTGACTTTTCACCAACACGTCGCAGATAAGGGACCATCCCGTGGTGATGCGATCGAACTTACTGTCGATTAATCGTCGACGCTGGCGTGTCGTCTCGCGGGAAATAAATTCGACTGCACTTTTGTTTAATGCTCGCGAGGATGAGCGTGCGTTCGATTAAACGTGTAACGCGCACGGTCGCGCGCGATTCGATAACTTTTCTCGCGGCGGTGAATGGGGCGCGAATTACTGTCAAGCTAAATTTATAGAATGTTAAAGAACATTACTTGGCGAACGAGTAAGAGAAGGGAACCATACAAGAAATACCAAATATATAGGTCAAAATCACATCTTCAGATTTCCACACAATGAATATTGTTATGGTTATTACTATCGCACACATTTTTCATCGTTAGAAAAAGAAATGTTTGCGGATTCAAGTTAAATAGATACTGCATTCATAATTACTTTATTATTCATATCTATACACAGAACAAAAAATACGGGTTGAGAGTTCTGCTCAAACATGGATGGAAATATGAAGGCAGCAAATAAGTCTAATGTACTACTTCGAAAAAAACAGTATGGTTGGCCCATGTATAAATCTGGTTGTGCCAGCCAAATTTTATATTAAATTTTTCTGTGTATAGTTTCTATAACCCTTTTATATATACGTGAACGTAAGATAAAAAAATATTTATATTTATATTAATTATATATATAAACTATATATAGTTATATATATAGTTATATTATATATAACTATATATAGAATTATATATAGAAAATAAAAAATTAAAATAAAAATTCTATATTGAATTTTTCTGTGTATGGTTTCTATAACCCTTTTATGTACGCCTAAACGTAAAATAAAAAAAAATTTATATTTATATTAATTATATATATAAACTATATATTATATATAACTATGTATAGAATTATATAAATTATATAAATATAAATTATATAAATTATATGTATATAATTATAATTATATATATATAATTATATAAATTATATAAATATAAATTATATAAATTATATGTACATAATCATATATCTAGCCAAGTGATATCCGTAGTTTCCGCACAATGTCGCCAATCTGGCATGCGACATCAACGAACTTGGTGATCAGCTGCGGCTCCTTTCGATTGGCAAAAAATTTACGCTAATCCCGTGTCCGACGCGCGAATAGGAAGAAGCGGAAAGTTCGCACGGTGGCTCGAATTCACCACGCGGCGACCGCATCTGTACGCGTCCGCGCGCGAGCGAGGAATCCATACTAAAACACCCGCGCGGGCTTCTCGCGAGAAACTCGAAATGAGCGTATCGACGGAGCGGGAGAAGAAACGTAGCCGGCGGAATTAACCGGTAAGATAAACTTTCGGCGCGTAAATTTTCTGTGTGACATTAGCGATCGAATTAGAGTGTCGCCCCGGGCGTTTCGTCGTGCGCTAGCGAAACTTCCGAAACGCGAACAAAACGCCCATTAAATTTCGCCCAGGCGTGCAAACGTGTACACGCGAAATAAAAGCTTATATAAATGACTCTCTCTCTCTCCCCCTCTCTCCCTTTTCCCCTCCTCTTTTTCTCTATCTCTATCTATCTGTTTATCTCTCTCTCTCTCTCTCTCTCTCTCTCTTTCTCTCTTTCTCGCTCTCCTCCCTCTCTCTATCTCTCCGACTTTTTTATCTCCGATTTCACCTTCGAATGGAAGCGTTCGCGCATACAAGCTCGTACCGGTCATGTCCGGCACGTTCCGCTTGCCTCTTCCCTTGTCGCTTAATTTTCCAGGGAGAAAAAATCGGTCAGCTTTTGAATTTATCTACTGGTCCAATTTAATGTTCGAATTGTGTACGGCTGCTCCGGGGATTTGTCATCGAGGAATCGACGAGCGAGATTAATTGCTGGGGATCGCGCGGACTTGCTGTAACAATTTTGGTGAATAAATTAGACTAGTCTCGCGCGCTCGACAAATTTCCGTTTTGATTACCGCTTCGTTGGTAAAAACGCTTACGCGATGATGTCCGGGACGATATTAAAAAGGATTAAATCGACACGAAACGATGAGTCAGTTTTGCCCGATGGATCGTAAAATAGATTCCAATTCGCGAGCCGGAAGTTCGGGGATGAGGGATGATCTCTAAAACGGAAAGAAACATCAATGTCTAAATGATTCAACTTCTTTTGATCGTGCTGCTCTTTCATTGGCAGCGTATATAGAACTTGCACATCTTATTTTCATCATAAACTGCGACTATAAATAGGCAAACATTTGTTTCTACTTAACTCCGTTTTCGACGGAGCCATGTCACAACGAAAATATTGTCTTAAGTAAACAATTAAAAAATTAATCTATTTATTAACAAGTTATTTTAAATAATAATTTAAATAAACAGTTGAATAAAGTAAAAGTCACGGTGGAAATTAGTGTAAACAATTTAACAATTTAAGAGCACGAACCGGGCTTATTTTCTTTTATGTATTTTTGCACTTTCGGTGCACTGGCCGACCTGAATTTTCGGGGCGTTTTTAAAACCGCCGCGCGCGCGTACAATGCGTCATCTTTCCAGGGAGCAATTTTCGACGAATAACTGAAGTTACGGTACAGAAATGGAGATTATATCGATAGCGGATTAATATCGCAAGCGCGAAATTTAATGTTGAAGAGCGAAAGCGTTTTACAAGCGCTTCAATCGATAAGTTGCGGCGTCGATCGCGCACCATTTACAATGGCCGGCGCCGCGGGAGGGAATATTTCATTACTGAGCGTTACGCGACATAACATATTATGACATACTATTTTACACATCGTTCCTGCACAATTGTCGATGTTTATTTCGATTCGCGTGCTTCTTCGTATTTCGCAGCCGTGATTCGGCTTTTGATTTCTTGAGCCCAGCAGGATCACGTTCGTAATTAAAAACGAAATCCTCTTTGCGACCCGATACTAGTCTGACCGTAGACCGAACATTAACCGTTCATCAGGAATTCACAAGGGGAGAATTTTAGAGTAAAAGGTATTGTAGAATTTTATAATCGAAGAAGAAATCAACATTCTACAGTAACTGATTGGCCTTTCGTATGTGCTATTATATTTTAGAAAATAAAATGTTATTAAAAAAATTGCTATGTCTATATGATAAAATTTGCAATGTTCCTTAACAAGATTTTACTGACAGTTTATTTCTGTGTTACTAAAAACACGTTAAAAAAATATTTAGAAAATAAAAAAGTCGAAAAAATATGTAAAAAGTAAAAAATATTTATATATTTTAGTGAATATTAATAATACATTTACTTAAATATAAATTGTTTAAATATAATTAATTATTTAAATATAATTAATTTAAGTTACTTTATTTATATAAAGCACATTGTTTTTAAGTATAATTTATTTATTTAAATCATTACTTTATTTAAATAGAATAAACAACTGTAAAACTGAAACTTGAAGAAAATGTATTTTTTCTTATTTAGAATATGTTTTATATATTAGTATAAATAAATATGTTATTATATATAGTATGCTCTCACGCCGAAAAAATATTTTTTTACTTTTTAGGTATTTTATATCTCTCAGTATGGTGAAATTGAAAAGAAAATTGGAAATTTACGTAGAAAATGTACCCAGAATTGTTATATATTTTGGTGAGAAGAAAGACAAAAATGAGAGAATATACGGTACAATCTGATGGAATAGCAGATTATTATTCTTTATCTGTCTTCTTCCTCGTCTTATTACAATTAAAGAATTGCGGGTTTAAAATTGTTACAAAGTGAAATTTAAGATACAAACAATGTCATTCGTATTTCTCGATGCCTTTCCCGAGAAGAAAAGAAACATGAAATTTAATGTCAAATTAGAGACACACATCTTCATTACGCAGATTCGAGATGCGTGCCTCAAAAGTAGTAAGGGAAATGTAGAAAGCAGTAGGAAGGGAAAATAAGGAGGACAAAAGATAAACAAAATAGAGAGAATAGGAGATGACGATGGCGAGGATGGAGGAAGGACTTGGCCGGAAAATTGGACTCTCCCAGGTTTCCCAAAGAGTGAGATGCACAGCCGGCACTACCGATTCTCCGAGGCGAATTGGAGTCGACCTTATCTGATCCGGGCGCTCGTATAAATCCCGGCAATCAAAAGATGACCATCTAAACAGTCGCGTTCTCTTAAGAAATGCTCTTAAACGGCCGGAGAAGTACTGCCACCCCTTTCGCGTTTGCAACGAACAGTTGAATCGCGCGATAACCCCTAATCTATAATTTAAATTACCGTCTTATTTGTGAGAAGAGAGAGAGAGAGATAAAAGTGCACAGGCGAGGATCGGTAAATGCAGAAAGAACCATTAGAAATCGCAGAATACGAGGTTAGAAAGAGGTTTTTGCTAAAGCAGAGATGCTGAAGAATCTTCAGTTGTTAAAATACTCTGTCTGATATTCGATACCATTATTGTTTCAGCAAAGAAAGCTGTTCAGCGGAGAAAACTGTTTTATAATTTATTGTAAAATTCGTCAATCTGATTGATGTATGCTCTTAATCTTAGCTCAACCTAAAAGCATTTATCGATCAAGTTCACAAATTTTACAACAATCGCGAAGCAGCTTTCTCCACAGCTTATTGCCTGAGATACAAATCGCATTTATTCTTGTCTGCTTAGGCTAGGTTAGCTACATCACCATCACGGAAATATCGCTTAGAACAGCAAATCGAACGTAACAAATCACTTGTTCCCACTACGGGGTCGTTTGCTGTCCCGTACCAACAACAACAAACCATTTGTTGCGGATACTGCTGGTATTTCGTGGAATCAGCAAAACTTTTTCTGTCACTGTATTTGGATTCTCTTTAGCGAATGTATTTTCCTGCTGCGTAATATTCGGAACGCACGCGGCAACATGCGCGTGCGTTCCGCTTAATTCCGACGGGATCTTGCTCCGCAAAGACGCGCGCTTCTTTATCATAAATTCGCACCGCGTTTCAATTTACTCGCGTACCTGCATAAGACAGCGGAATTTTATTTTCCGGACGATTATCGATTTTCATATCTCGGCGTGTCCCGAGTGTAAAGCAATAAATCGTCCCCTTGACGCCAGAACAAAAATGAATAATTCGATAAAAAATTTTCCTGCCACGCTCGACTAAATTCACCTGCCCATGGCCGGGTGGTTCACGTTCGCCGATACTTTAAGGGACCTTCTCTCACTCTCACAAGGGCGACAGTGCGAACCTTTGTAGTTGACGATCATAAGAGAATGAAGATACTCGATTTCGGATTTCAATCGCGGCGTTTGTACGTCCATCCCGGAATCACGGGGGCGTGATTTAATCGTCCCCAATCTTTATTTCCGTCGAGCCCGCGGCATAGGAATTAACGGCGAGATAATCCGACGTGTTAAAACACTCGCATGACAAATATACGGGTACTAATTGACCAAAGCTTGCGCTTAAATTATTTTCCTTTTCATCCCCGGCGCGATTTATCGGATAAACATTAATTAAAGCGTCGCCCAGGACAGACGGACACAGAGCGTCGCGCGCCGAGCGTGTGCGGTCGTGTGACGCGCGCGTATTTACATGCGAATTTTCCTAATTTCCGCGGGAAATTAGTATCGGAACGCCGGTGGAGAGGGGAGTGGAGGGTGTGGAAGGGGCATGAAAAAAAATAATATATCACGCACAGATGTGACAGCGAGCGGCGCTTTGTGGGCCGCCGTCATTTGCTCTGGTCAGCAAACTGCAGTTGAAATTCTGCGGGAACTCGTGTCACCCGCTAGAGAAAGCCGCTAGAGAAACTCGCACGTATGGGCCGCCACGTAACGCGGTATTTCATCTTCGGATATATTTCACGGTCGTAAAAGTGATAATCGTAAGTTCGGCCGGTCGGCTTGTGTCGCTTGCACATCGGCCCGCCGTCATCTCGCCTTTATAAATTATATAATCGCAAGTAATACACTCTTCCCCACGCGCCTGCACGAGAAGTCCACCATGCTACTCGATAATTCACATCTCGCTCGGTGCTCAAAGGCTAAGCGGCCCGCGTGAAAAGAAAGGAAAGAGACACATTTAGGGACATGTGCAAGTCTGATTCGCTTCTTGGGAAAATCGATAGCTTCTTACTAGAACTGGCAGGAATTACACGGGAATGATTCAACCTACATGTATGAAGTACATTTCAAAAAGAATGAGAATGAAAATTCGATACACGATTTAAAAAGTACAGATAACACTGAAGTTTTTCACAATTCTTCTTCAAAAGGTTAAGTACAGTCAATTTTCTTCTCTTCAAACTCATTGATAAGCTTGATTCTTAAGAAAAATGGGCAAAAAAGGCGCAATAAAAAATAGTGCAACTAATGGAAAATAAAAACTATCTTTTAATTAATTAATTTGACGAGCTCATAAGGCTTGGATTTTTTTTGCTTTATGTAAAAAGACGTATAGACTGCTCATTGGAAAAATAAACATTCAGAAATCATAATTTTGTGAGTTGGATCATTCTTGCATAGCCATCGCTAAAAGAATTGACATTTTTCAATCAATGTTCTTTTCGATTCTGACATGAGTCGGTTATTTTAAAGAGAAATCGATTGTGATTTGTTGATATGTCCATTTATGGATCTTTTTATGTTCAATACAGAAGGCACACGTCTGCGTCCGACATCCGATCCAATCAAGATATTGCTTTATGCTTGTGTAATACAGAAAATTATCAAAGTGACGATAAATTTAGCGGTAAGCAAAAGTAACGAAGATTTCCACCGACAAGCCAGGATTTCAGCCGGTTGAAATCCTACACACAGAAAAACACATTTCATTTCATTTACGGGAAATTGCATCCTTTTACGTACAAATAAATGAAAAAAGAACAGTAAGAGATTTTTACTGAAATATTCGCTGAAGTTTATAACATACGTTTATAAGTATGCACTTCATTCAAGTAAATGTTACTTGTTTCAAGTATATACTTGTTTCATAAATTTACATACCCAAAAGTCTATCGCAAGTCCACCATATAAGCGTCAAATTTATTCAAAACACATCCCGGATCCGGTAAGTTTACTATTGCGTTCGAGAATATTAAATTAAAACAAATTTCGACTTTTTTATTACATAGAGTCGGGGAGTTGTGGAGTTTCTTTACAATAAAGTTTTGTAATATACTTGCTAAGGAAATAAACTCTCCTAATGAGTACATAATAATGCCTTTCTCAAATTTGTGACGAGTTTACTTTAGCTATCAAGTATATAAAATATTCTTCGTTGAAGATAACTGAAGAGAAGAAGAATAAACTGAGTAATCGTTTTTCGTGAGAACGATATTTCTCTGTATGTATAATAGTTCGTCAGTTTTAGAATAATATCGCAAGAGATGCAATTAACATCACATCTCTGGTTGTGTGTCATAAATCTAATATTATAAACGTAATTAACACTAGATTTATTAGTTATATCGGACTTGAAAAAGATTTTTAAATCCAACTTTTCCAAGAAAATCCAAGATTTCCATTCCAACTTTTCCCACGTCAATATTTATTATTAGGAAATCGATTCTTCTAACTTGATTTATATTGTAAAACCATTTTAGTTATTTCGATTTTCATTTCGATTTTCAAGAATCGCCCATCTCCGTAAATCGCGCGCACACATACACACATTTAGCGGAAAACTCTAACTCACCGAAGTACCTAATCGCGTTGTCTCATCGCCGTCGATTCGTTCTACGGCGATCCCGTCGCAAATCGAATCACGTGGGGGCAAAGAAAGACACATCGTGAGATAAATAGACAGAGAGAGAGAGAGAGAGAGAGAGAGGGGGGGGGGAAAGGAAAAGGGGCGGAGGAAGGCAAATCTGGTGCACTATAACCGGACACGGACGTAATAGGAACAGACATTGTCTGGCAACGGAGCAAATAATCTTCTAATGGATCTACTAATGCGACAAGCAAAGACGTGGTTGTCTCATCTCTGCGGCGGCCCAGCGCGAAGGGTGAAAACCGACTCTCGACGGTGGTGTTAGCTTGCTCGCGCACGAGGCGTCGCGTCGTAGCTTCGGGCGGATACACGGTCGAAGCGTTATCGGCCGTATCAAACATTATCCAGACGAAACAATTCGAGGATATCCTACGCTCCTCGTGTGACGGACGTGTCTCCTCCGATCTCCGTCCTCTCTCCTTCCCCCCCTCTCTTTCTCTCTCTCTTTCTCGTCGAAATGAGTATCATCGAAAACGATCGATACCGGTTCGTCTGTGACTCGTAAGTGACTGTTCGCGCAACTTGCTCGAAGGGACGCTATTTGCGAGTAGATATCGTTGTAGTATTAATAAAGTTCTCGCGCCGCACAGTCCGCACACTCGTTAAATTATTCCGCGACTTTAATGCGTCGCGGAGAGTGTGCGATCGATATCCGCCGTTTTCTTATCGGATGTCGTTATTTTCTTCATTTCTTTTCTCCTTGCACGATGTTTCGGAGTTTAAAATAATCGTGACGCACGCAAGGAGCATCGTCCTGCATTAATTGTAACGAACGTTTCCTCCGTGTTACCATTGGCGCTCGATATCGCCCTCGTTTTGTCAAGTAGATAATTTACGACTCCCCCCTTCCCTGTCCTGCTCTCCTCCCCCGGGCGTGGCGTCTGATTTACGATTCTCTCAGCTTCACATTGGGACTGAGTAAAACACTTCTTTTATGAGCGAGTTTACTGTGCTCGATGATAACGCATTACTCGAGTTAGTGACGGGAAAACTTTTGCGCTCCGATATTCCGATCGTATTCTTACTTGCCGCCGAGTCAGCGGGTAAACAGAGAGAAAGGGAGAAGAGGACCTCATCAATTCGACGAACGGGCGGAAAGGTCTTCGCATAAAGAGACGGATTCGATAATACTGTCGCGGCGCGGATTTTATCCGGGACACGTTCCCGAGACACATTTCGCAAAACAGTAACTCGATTTCGAATTCTCCGGGTTATCGCGGCTGATCCTCACGTTCCTTCACTACTTCCTCTCTAACGCCGGGCTCCTTCCCTTTTCCGCGCGCGCGCATTGCTACACCGTCTAACAGTACCGTTTCCGACACACTATTCCGCCGTCCACACGGGGGTATAGGCCGGCGTGAGGGGTGGTAGAGCGCGATACGGTTTCCCGGCGGCTTACCGGTAAGTCGTGGAAAGTCAGCGGAGTAATAGCGGCGGCCGAACGGTATGAATCAGCCGTAAGAGCTCCGAGAGATCCCGAAGCCGGCGCGCAATAATATATTCCCAGCGCCGATAGCGATCGATCGTTCCGCGCGAATAAAATGTCAATACTCTTGTCGCGTTTCGGTTTAACTTGGCCGTGCTGGAGGAAAGGGCGAACGGACGAGCGAGCGAGCGTGAGAGAGAGAGAGAGAGAGAGAGAGAGAGAAAGAGAAAGTGACAGAGCTTCATTTATTGTGCGCCATAGTTCCCTCACAATCACAAAATGTATTACAGAAAATAAATATATGAAAAGAAGACAAAAAAGAAAATTAAGTAATTTGAAGAAGTTTACAATAAACAAATAAATGGTGCAGAGAGAGAGAGAATATGTGTAATAATGTGTGTGTAATAATCTAAGGAAGCAAGAAAGATAGAGAACTTCATTTATTGTGCGCTTTGGGCCATAGCCCCCTCAAGTGCAAAAAGCTTGAGCAAACTATGAGACATAAATTTGAAAGAACCAAAAAAGAAAATTAAGTAATTTAAAAAGGTTTATAATGAACAGATTAATAGTGCATCAGAGAGAGTAATAACTTGAAAGAAAGAGAAAAAGAAAGAGAGAGAGAAAGGGGGAGAAACCATTATTTATATTATATTGCGTTCTAGGTTGAGAATACTCAAGCGCATTTATACAGTATATCCGAAATTCTAGTCCTGCTTAGACTTCCCTCCTGAACTTTCTAATATCTGTATATTCTACAGGATCAATGTATACGTGTAATACACATGAAAACTAAAATCCTACTTAACGTTTGTAACAGGTAGAAACGCACAAAATGCCACTTGTAAGTTCCAAAGAGGACCTCTCAGCAAAGCTGTAGTAGATTAAAGAGAATCTAAAGAGGTTAGTACAAGCTGCGGAATATCAAATGGAATACTGAGGTCGAAAGTAGAATTATAATTAGAATTAAAATTTCGACTCGGACAGTTACAAAAACGATACTCCGCAGAAGAGACGGCAATCAGTGATATAAAACTTCACAATATAAAATTACGTAGTAATAAAAGAAAGAGAAAGGAACGAAATAATTCAGCAATTTATAATTGTCGGAGATACATCAGACTGCTCAGTTATGTACAGACTCTCCACACGCTACGACTTCTCACGCAGGAGATGGCTGCGAAGTAACAGGTTAGCAGAGAGGGACACGAAGAGAGCGAATCGAGTAAAATATAAGTGTAAAATATAAGAGAAAAGTGCGGCAATGGCGCGCGCGTGTACGACGCGCTTCATATACAACCCGTAGATACCGGAGAAATAGCAACCGTGTTCCGGGCGCTCTCCCGGGCCGCTTTATCGTCGGAAGTGACGTACTTCGTGGGGCTTCCGCTCGGCCCGAGCTTTCATCTCCACCGTAATACGCGATAATAAGAATAGCTCGCGCGTTCCCCGGAACGCTCGAAATCGTGCAGCAGCAGCAGCTCCACTCGCCGCCTACCTGGCCTGGCGTCGTGGGCGAGTTCGCGCGAGTTTTCCCGTGCATTCACACAACGTTCGTGTTGTTTCACAAGTTCCCGACGAGTTTCAAGATAGAGGCTACAAGCGCGCCTCGTGGCGTGCCGATAATTGCTCCGTGTGTAACGCGTGAAATTTACGAGCTACGCGCTCTCCCACGCGCTCGTCAGGACCGGATCTCGCGTTTCCAGCTTCCGGCGCTCGTTGATCATACCCAGGCAGAACAAAAAATCACGATGACGTTAAAATGATGTCAAAATGACGAGAAAATGACTAAAAAACTCATTTTTCGATCGCGATCTCGTAAATTTCTCGTCATTTTGACGTCGTTGTGATTTTCTGTTCTGCTTGGTACTTTCCCGTGTAATAGAAAGTATGGAAGATGTACAGACACCTTAGAATATATATATATATATATATATATATATATATATATATATATTCTAAGGTATGTGTGTGTGTGTAAAAGGGAAATGTCTCCTCTGTAGACCAAAGTTACAGCCAAGTTGCGTGCGGGAGAGAAAGCAGATAAGAGATAATAATCCTCTGTGCACACAGGCTTACCTGTTCAGTAATTGATCGCCACCTAGTGAGTGAATCTAGTTTGCTGTATTTACTATAATATTAAGATAGGTGGCACACTTTGTGGTTCAACTGAATAATTGGAAGTAATTTATAGGTTATCTAATTTTGTAAAGAAAAAATGCAGAAAGTAACATTATCTGTTTAAATATTGGAGATAGGTACTTAAGTGTTAATTTATAAGCCTTATTAAGCGTTGATTTACTGGACAGGTCACCCTACTTCAGCAGTGATGATAAAGAGTTGACGTAATTACTAATAAGTGACATAACATTGGGACACAATTATATAGAAATCAATAAATATTTATATACAATTGCAACAGATTTAATAAAACGGTGATTTCTCAAAATTTATATCTTATTATTTCTATACCACTGTACCATATCGATAGTGTACTTGGTCTCAAGGAATAAACGTGAATAAAGATAAATTGAGATAAATGGTTTCTCGCGTGATTACCGCACAGGACATGTTATACAGAAAGCAATTTCATGTAAAATTCATAATCTTCCCAATATATATATATATATATATATATATATATATATATATATATATATATATATATATATATATATATATATA
>NW_022639723.1:208112-219349 GCF_010583005.1 Odontomachus brunneus
TATATATATATATATATATATATATATATATATATATATATATATATATATATATATATATATATATATAGTTCAAATAAGGTCCAGAGTAGTTTGGAGAAACTATAGAGTACAAAAATTGTCAAAATTGTTGCTTTTCAACGATTTCAATGCGTGCAAACACAAAGGATGATTGTCTCACGTATACTTTCCTCTCTTACACGTAACTTGAACACACTTCAATTTCGCATTCCTCTTTCATATGTATCTATATGTGTAAAATAGAACGTCTGTCTGTGTGTTCCCTATAAACTCCTAAACTCTTTGATCTATCTGGACGAAATTTGACATAAGTATTCTCTAAAACCCTGTGGAAAATATAAGCCACTTGAAATCTAGACACCCCACTCTGATTTCCTCCTAATTTCATTCCCTTAATACTTTGTCATGACCCGAACAAGGCCGAGTAGTTTAAGCTAGTATATTCTAAGATAGACACGTGGATTTCGAAGTTGGTCAGACAATGCTGTCGCCGCGGTTCGCGTCCCGTAGTCACGACTTGAATCAACGGAACGCTCTTTCGTCGCGCTGCGACGATCTTCCACGCCATCCTAGCACGGCTCTCGCCGCTCAGCGGCGCTCAAGTGCGCCGAGGATCCTCCGGGGAGGCGAAGGACAACAGTTTCTCGAGCGGTGAACTGCGCACCGTCTGATAGGCGAGGAGGAATAACTCCTAGATGCGGGTAGAACGCGGCCAGAGAAGGGAGACAGGAGAGGAAAAGAGAGATGCGGGGCGGAGGAGGAGAGGGCGATACAGATAAGGAATTTTCCGCGCGGATCCCGTGGCGGGTTATCCTTTCCCGAGGAATTCAGAAGCTCGGCTCGAGTGGGGACGAATTGCCCCTCGAGATTCACGGGGCGATTCTAGCCGCAGGGCGCGTTATATCCGTGCGCTTAGGTACTGGCGCGTCCTGAAGGACGAATCACCCTGCCCCCACCGCTCCCGGCAGGCTTGGATTACCACGGAGCAACATGGTGAAATTACGTCCTTGTGACTTAGCGATCTCTTTCTTTTTATCCCACCGCGCTCGATAACGCCCGGCGACGGGAGCACAGAGCCGCGGACGGGACAATTCTTCGGACGAATTTTCTCTCTCTTACTCTCACGCGCGTACACATTGCAGCAAAATACTCGAAAGTAACATTGTCGAAGCAGACCAATGTCGTGTATATCGAGACGAATCAAAGAGGGAGTATTTTATATCCATTATTAATGTAAAATAAATTCTAGTGAACCTTGTCATGTTCTCTAGTCAAGTAGGATTAATATAAATTAAATAGTATTTTATATTTATTGGTTATATTTGTTATATTAAAAATACTTTAATAATCCTCGTCATATTTCCTATTATAATGTAACGTTAATATAAAATAAATAGTACTTTGTCTGTTACTATCAAAGAGATTGCCCCGTTATAACTCATCTCTATTAGAATTTACCTGTTATTAATATTAGAGAAATTTCAGTGAGCCTCGTCATATATCCTATTAATATAAAATAAATACAAATAAAATAATGGCAAAATATCTAAACTAAATTGTATTAAATGAAACAAAAATTTGAACGGAGATTATATAACGGGTGAAAATTCAAGTTGCTTTTGGAACGTCCTGTATATTAATTGCATCTTCTTCTTCTGAAGAGATGATTCTGTACTTTCGCGAGGTGCGTTTATCTCGCGCACGCGCGCGCGAGCGGATAAACTTGTATTCCATCCTATTCTACTCTATTCTAGTTTTCCTCAGCGAAGTAAATGCACAGAAAACATTCAGGGACGCGTCGGGAACTGCGAGGTTCTCGCAGTTTTAGATTCGTGAGTTAGGTAGCACCATTCGGCGAACTTAAATCTTAACGTATAGAGGGGATAAAAGCGTGCACAGAGAGAGCCGGAGAGTGAGAAAGAGAGAAAGGGAGGGATTAGTTAGTTTCGATTTATGTGGCCGACCGAATAAGAAAATTTCACTTTACAGGACAGTAAAGTGAAATTTTCTTATTCGCCGCCTTAATCCTTCGATACATTATCAGATTCACGGCCGATAAAACTCTCGAGGGAGTGTCTCTGGACGGTGACGCTCTGGTATAGCGTGTTCAAACACTATCCTCTTTCGTCAAGGATTCACAAACACATCCGAATGAACTTATATCGAATTAAATAAGCTGATTAATATCAAAAGTTGTTTTACTTATATAAGGAATAATAAAATTTATATGAATATGAAGCATCAGATTTGTACAAAGTAGTTTTTTGTATGTTAAATATTACAGAAATAAATTGGGGATTAATTCCCAGGAATATCAAAGTTAGAGTACATTTTTCATTCGCTTTATATTATTATTATTATAATTTATATTATTATTTCATTATTATTATCGTTAAAAGTTGCTCATTCTTATCTCTCTTCCATAATTACATTTTACATCCTTTGAAAACAAAAGGCTGACACTTTACAGTATCATAAATAAAATCAGTCCTCACCATAAATTAATTTCTACGTCAATTCGAAAACAATCGAAATTTTCTGCGACCGTAATCCGCTTCTACTAATGAATCTTAATTCCGAGAAAGTACTCTCGAGGAAGAACTTATCGTCTGTCAAAAGCGCGGGACTCTTGGCTTTACAATAGTTTCTGTTTCAAGACGCTACAACGTCTAGAAGTGAAGATATCGGCTCGGCAATTCCCAGACCAACAGTGTTATCTAGGTCAGGCACGCGTGAGAGGCCAGACACGCGCGAAGACACGTTTCTTCGAAATCTCCTCCGATGCGACCGTAACGGTACTCGGCGTAGCCGGTGCCGCTGACGCGGCCTTGTCCCCACTCGGCGTTTACTACTGTGACGTCACGTCCTCCACAGCACGCGGTCAGTTACACATCGAAGCACGTGTAGCGCGCAAGCTGTTGACCAGTAGCGCCTACAGAGAGCGCTAGTGTACGGCGCTAGTTGACAGCGTCAGCGTTATCGAAGAGAGATCGCGACTCGCGAACGAGGTTTAGATAAAAGTATCAATGGCTGTGTTCAGCAGAGAAAGCTACTTTGCAACTGTTGTCAAATTTGTCAATCTGATCTTGACTGATGCATGCTCTCAGATTTAGCTAGGAATAAGAGCATACATCAATCAAATCCACGAATTTTACAACAGTTGCAAAGCAGCTTCCTCTGCCGAATGTAGCCATTGCTTGGACATTAATAACACTTGTACCTCATTCTGGATAGCTTTATTGTTTTGGTCTTTGAGTATACGAATAATTAAACTTTCAAAATAAAATACTAGTTTAACCTTAAAGAATCCTAAACATCAAAAAGTCACGTAAATTCTAAACATGAGTACATTTTAACCAGCGCATTTTCATTTGCTCATAACTTCCGAAAAAAAAAGATTAAAATGCAATTCTTTTCTTTCTAATCGGTGTAAAAAACAACGAGGAATATGAATCTATTAATGTCTTTGTGATTCAATGAAATTGAAAAGAGTTGTAATGAAAAAACAAAACATATATTTTTAAGAATGGTTTGAAAAGTTGGTCTGGCTAAAATTTTACTCATGCTTAGGATTCCAGAGTTATTACCCGGATTATGTTGCTCGCGTTATTACAAAGGGTCAAGGGAATAAAGTCAGGAGTGAGGTGTCCAGGTTTCATAGTAACCTATATTTTCCGCAGACTTCTAGAGAGTAACTATTTGGTCCGGTTCGGTCAAAGGGTTTAGGAATTTGTAGGGAACATACAGACAGAAAGACGTTCTATATTTTTCTATATAGATATAAACATGTATTATATCAATATAATATAATATTAAATATATACGTATTGAAAATACGTATTCTAATATTCAAATATTCTACGTATTGAAAATTTAAATATTCGCATTTAAAAACTAAAATAATAAGAATGTCTAGAGTTGGCTATCAGTGTTATTAGTGTTCAGACATTGGTACTTTTTTCTCATGTAAAGATACGAAACAACACGCGATCTCAATCGACACACACTCGTTTGTGCGGTAATTATTAGAGATACCCTAATGCACAGTAACCTAATTAAGTAATCCTGAAATTAGATAACTCTAATTAAGTATAATTAAATGAGTAATCATTTATTCTTATTTTTATCGACTTCTACCTTAGCCGTATAGTATATTCTTAATGTCCTATTTTGGTGCGGTAGAAAATTTATATCGTTGATTAAAAAATAAAATTTTTATCTACCAACTTTTAAATGTGTCCCATTTTTAAATACTTGATTATTTATGGTGATTCTTAATATATTACTAATAATAACATAATGTTATCAGAATTAAGATCTTAATAAATATAAATCGAGGAACTGTCTGCGTGTCGCGTTATCGTTTGCTACAGAAGCGCTTTTTTTACGTGTCTACACATGAACGTAAAATACACGTCCGTCGTTCTGCGTTTGAGCGCGCGTGGAGGAATTTTTAACTAACTACAGGATACGGCAAACGCCAAAACAAGTTACGAGCGAGGGAAATGATAGAAACCGATGAACATTGCGACGACTACTTGAAACGGACAACGAACGAGTCCGGAAAGTCATTAGTGGAAATGCGGACAAGATTAATAGGAATTTTTATAACAACTCGTAGAAACTTTCTCTAGAAAAGGAAGGAAAACGTCAAGACGATAATCGGCTTTCAGTTTTAAATTATCAAAAGTCCACGGTACTTTACGAATCACAATTCACAAGCTTTAGCGAAATTCTGGTTGTCTGTCGTGTAATTAGGAGAATACACTTAACATCGTATTACGAGATTTAAGTGCACGAATTTCATCATTTCGCAGTGAGACTTGTGTGAACGGATGCATGACATCGAACTACACGTCGAACTATATGGTTTAAGAATTAATTAAGCCGCAGTGTGCGCGCGCATGAATTTACGAAAAGTAAAAAAAAAAAAAAGAAAACAGATCCGCCGGTTTTTCCGTTGACGTTTCTTCAGGAGTACTGTATTAATTAAACGTCGAAATTGATATCGAAATATGGAAAGCAATACTCCGAGAGAACATCGTATCGCGGGTAATGGAATTAATATAGACCGACGTAAATGGTTCGGATCGATCGGGATAAACAATCATAATAAATCAAAAGTAGACTGCACGAATGAGAATGTTGAACCACAAAACAAAATAATAGAGCCGAGGCGAACGGATGAAATTGCACCTTTGCGTATGATGGAAAAGCTTTTGCGGTGTAATATTAGGTCGGCCGCCATTGAGGTTTCACGCAAAAATCCATAAAAAAACCGTAATAAATATAATGAATTTGGTAGCGTCTACGCGAAGGAAACAGAGTACACGTTGATTAAAGTGAGATTATACCAGAATGTGTGTGTATGTGTGTGTGTATGTGTATCGATCGATATATCGTTCCCGTTGCCGGTGCGCAACTGATACGTCATAAATAATCATGAAAACGCGTCTTCATGAACAACAAGATGCCACTAATGTCGTCTACTTCAGAAATGACTTTATAATTCACGAACGGTTTGTGAGATATACCTTTATTGTGTCTGTGTATGTGTGTGACGAGCAACGGTTAGCCTACTTTATTCCTTTCTCTTAGACCTTCCATTTTGGTCTAACTGTCAGGATTGTGACGGACAGGAATTTTAAACACAATGTAAAAACGCGAGAAGCACGATGAAACGGTCAATCCTTTCGTAAATTTTGCACGACTGGGATTTGCCGCGTTGCTCATTATACAAACGGAATATTTGAAAACTGCATATAAAGAATATAATTCGTCGGCTGTATCCGCGCGCAAATGAAAATCTTTCTGCGTAGCTCTTCACGCGGGAAAGCACAAATCTGCGAGTAATTACTTTGACGACGCGCACACATTCTCTCTCTCCCCCTTCCTTCCTCTCTCTTCCTTTCCTCTCTTTTCCTTTACCGACATATAAATAGTTTTTGAAGCTCACGGGGCTCGTAGTCGCGGATTTTTCAAGATTCAGTATACACTCTCGCCTTAAACGAGAACAGAATGCGCGCCGTGACCAGGTAATAAAATAAAATGACAATGAGCGTAGGAAATGGAACGGACATCCGAGATGTCTGGATCCGAGATCGAGTTACGATAAAATGAGAGACCCGGCGCGGCACTATAAGCACCGCAGAAGAACGCAATGGGGTTATGGGGGGAACGAAATGGAACGTGATGTGGTGCGAAGGCGAGGGTACGCGACGCGCCATGACAAGACACGCAAGATGCAATTGGGCTAAACGAGAAGTTACAAGCCACCATAACGATAAGAGAAGAGGCGTCGGACATGAAAAACGTTGAATGATATCGTGCTTTGGTTTATGACCTCAGAAATAACGTGTTTATTGGGTTCTTCTCTCCTACGATTAATATCCGATAATTCTACGCGGAGAGAATATTGTTGTTTTTTTATTTCTTTTTTTCAATTCTTTCATATCTTTCCTTTTAATCTTATTGTATTTTCAATAGTAGACAGAAGTAGACAGAAGTAGACTGTCAGTGAGGTCCACCTTGCTAAAAGGAACATATTTTGCTGGAACTATAGCAAGTCTCTTAATAGCACACATGAGATGAGAAGATAATCAGTTACAGCGAAATGTAGATTCATTCCTCGTTTGCAAAAATCTATAACAATTTTCTCCACAAAATTCTCTCTCCATACATTTAAAATTACATGATATAGATAACCGACCTTTATCGAATTTATCGAATGCGATAGTAAGAAGGTATTGCACCAGTGCAATTAATATTCGTATAATTATTATCATCGAAATTCGTGTATCGTTTTGTAGAAGGTCCAATGAATACTACAGGGGAATTCGGTGATCTTATTAACCTTGTCGCGCCAAATTCGCTCGGCGTCGTCGACTACTTTTATACGTAGAACGCCGATATAGTGGTCAAAAATCTAATCGATATGAACGAACTCGGGAGAATTCCGGCAGAGAAGAATTCTTGATACTCTTTGTGGTACTTCAGGGGTACGTGCTGGTATCGGGTATAAAAAAAGGAAAGTAAAAAAAAAAAAGAAAAGACATCGTGTGCAAACCAGAACAGATCGAAGCGGAGCCCTCTCTTCCCTCGCGTAGAACATTACCTTTTACTGCCGTGGGTGCCCGTCAGGTAATTTCAAGGTGACTGTTTTATTATCGAGCCACGCCACTCTCCCGTACTCTGTCCTGCCTCGCGTGTCGGCCGCGAAAAATCGTTACTCGAAAAGGCGTCATGCAGATTTCGGCGTCCTGCATAAATTTCGCCCAATCCGAGCGGCAGTGGATAATCAAAATTTTAATTAGCGATCGCGGTCCGCTGTATGTATCGAACGGTAAAATTGGCAGCAATTTGCGTTAATGAAGGGCGCTCCGTTTGTAATTATGGTAAAATCGTTACGATTCCAGAACACAATATTATACACGTGCAGCCCGATATGACGTATGAAACGCACGCGCGCGAGTGCGTCGCGACTACGGCGATTTATAATCACCGCCGAGTCACGTTCGCCGCGCGCGCGACTGCCGATCAAAGTCGCCTCGCGCAATTTTTGTCCTCGAATTCTGCCGCGATTCAGTCCGAAGATCGCGTGGACCACAGCCCGGCGTTGTTTATAGCCGCTCTCGAAATACATTCCGGATTATACGTACATAAGTAAGAGCTTCACGAGGAGCTCTTTTAATGCGCAACAATTCGAGGCAACTGTATTTCCTCCTCACGCAGCTATTACATCTGTTCGCGATGCAATATCGAAAAGCGATTTTTATTTGAGCACCTCGCCAATAATCTCCTGACACACTTTGTCCGAGCTCTAATAATTCGACTCTTTGACGTCGATCGCGTTTCGAAGAGACAATTAAGCGCTTCTCTCTCCGCCGCGAAAATTTGGCACATGTGAAAGAATGAGAAATGAGGGATCGCATTTTTTAAGAGCTGTTATTTTGTTCAGACATTTTATCTCCCGGCTCATCTGGTTTATTTGGTTTCATATTGCCGTCAAAATCAAATTACAGCGCGATAATATCGATTGGCAGAAACAATTTGCAAACGAATCAACGAAAATCCACAACAGCGTGTTACCTTTTTCGGGGAATCTATTTAAATTTTATATTTTCGGATCATATTTTTATCGGAGAAACGCTTGCTGCATATATATGGAAACTGTGTGAAACGAAACAAAAAAGAAATTTCCCCTAGCACGCTTTGCGTCTCACTTTTTCGGTACTTGTCCCTCCCCTCTCCTCTCGCGGACTCTTCTCGCTTTTAAGTGCGCTCTTCCGCAACGGAATTCTGTATGCCACAGGATTAATTCCAAAGGCGATTCGATCGATCGCGATCGCCTTTGTGCATTCGCACGGATCCTTTTTCCCCAGTAGTAGTGCATCAAAGCTCGGATGTTTAATGCATTCCGGTTGGACAGGATTATCAAAACAAGGTTGGTATATGAAGCCACAGGGGCCGATATCGTGTACCAAACGCTACCCGATAACTTGGTAGCGTCGGGAATCTTAGTAAACTTCCAAAGGAAGTCGCTCGATATCTCAGGTTGGTTTTCAATAAATCAAACGATCGCCAGTGCCTCCTCTTTAATCTCGTAATGGATAAACTTATTTGAATCAACTACACACAAGTGCTTTATCGCTACTTTGTACGAGCAATACTTAATTTAGCATTTTTGTTTGATATTTCTCTGATATATTTCAGGATGTCCCAAAATGAAGTGCAAGTACTTGATCGTATAGAGAATTGGATTTTGAACAAAAGAGTTCTCATACATAAACATGGATCTGAAAATGTTTCGTTAAAAGGTTACGACCAAAAAGTTTTAAAAAAATCACGTTTTCTGACATATTCCCTTCGATCACTAAAAGACCTCGAGTTAACAAATGTTTTGAAACAAAAGTATGTAGAGCATTACATCTCAAATTGAAGGAATAGCTCAACATTGCGATTTGACAGACTATGAACTGAAGAAAATCCGAAGCACACATGTACATTGAACACATAAGTTTCTATGAAACTTTTTATTCTAATTGAACGAAAACAACTCTTGAAAAATAAATTTAATTCCTATACAAAGTTAATAAAATAACAAAAAATGCGATCTTTCATTTCTCATTCTTTCACATGTGCCAAGTTAATAAAATAACAAAAAACGCAGCTTTCATGGAATGCTCGCAGCAATTGTTCGAAATTCTCTCTTCGTTAGCGCAATTCTTCATTGTTCAATATATACATTAGTTTCCGAGATTTTTTTATCTCATAATATGTCAAGTCACAATGTTGAGCTACTCATTTAATTGAATATATAATGTTCTGCAATTTTTGCAGGGTAAAAGTGCTTTCAATCTTTTCGCTATTAACTTTGTTTTTTAAAGGTATAATTTTCTCTTTATTTCATTAAATACATTTTCTCTTTTATTTCATTAAATACATTAATATATATATATATATATATATATATATATATATATATATATATATATATATATATATATATATATATATATATATATATATATATATATATATATATATATATATATATATATATATATATATATATATATATATATATATATATATATATATATATATATATATATATATATATATATATATATATATATATATATATATATATATATATATATATATATATATATATATATATATATATATATATATATATATATATATATATATATATATATATATATATATATATATATATATATATATATATATATATATATATATATATATATATATATATATATATATATATATATATATATATATATATATATATATATATATATATATATATATATATATATATATATATATATATATATATATATATATATATATATATATATATATATATATATATATATATATATATATATATATATATATATATATATATATATATATATATATATATATATATATATATATATATATATATATATATATATATATATATATATATATATATATATATATATATATATATATATATATATATATATATATATATATATATATATATATATATATATATATATATATATATATATATATATATATATATATATATATATATATATATATATATATATATATATATATATATATATATATATATATATATATATATATATATATATATATATATATATATATATATATATATATATATATATATATATATATATATATATATATATATATATATATATATATATATATATATATATATATATATATATATATATATATATATATATATATATATATATATATATATATATATATATATATATATATATATATATATATATATATATATATATATATATATATATATATATATATATATATATATATATATATATATATATATATATATATATATATATATATATATATATATATATATATATATATATATATATATATATATATATATATATATATATATATATATATATATATATATATATATATATATATATATATATATATATATATATATATATATATATATATATATATATATATATATATATATATATATATATATATATATATATATATATATATATATATATATATATATATATATATATATATATATATATATATATATATATATATATATATATATATATATATAAATTATAATAATATATAAATATTTATAAATTTATAATACTAATTATAAATTATAATTTATAAACCTACCATAACATAGCCTACTTTCAGCCTATGCGCACAATAAGTACCACTGTGCACACGCGAGAATCCGTATTTGCTACTATAACAAATCTAACGTTATGAGGGTGATTTCGGGATGTTGGAAAAATATTTTCAAGGTACTGGGTGTGTTACAGAGTCACACAAACACGCGTTGTCACCCCGGAAACGATACAGAACGAAATAAGCATATCTGACGTAATTTCCGAAAATAGACATTTTCAAAGGCGAATGTTTCTTTAGAAAACCCTAAAAAACTATCCGAAATAGTGCTCTCTACGCTAACGCGCAATAACTTATAACCTACCATAACATAGCCTACTTTCGGCCTATGCGAAGAATAAGTAACACTGTGTATGCGCGAGAAGGCGTATGTGCTACTATGTGAAACCTAACGTTATAGGGGTGATTTTGGGATGTTGGAAAAATATTTTCAAGGTACT
>NW_022639723.1:222821-230991 GCF_010583005.1 Odontomachus brunneus
GCCTAGGCGCAGAATAAGTACCACTGTGCTTGCGCGAGAATCCGTATCTGCTACTATGACAAATCTAACGTTATGAGGGTGATTTTGGGATGTTGGAAAAATATTTTCAAGGTACTGGGTGTGTTACAGAGTCACACAAACACGCGTTATCACCTAGGAAACGATACAGAACGAAATAAGCATATCTGAAGTAATTTTCAAAAATAGACCTTTTCAAAGGTGAATGTTTCTTTAGAAAACCCTAAAAAACTATCCGAAATAGTGCTCTCTACGCTAACGCGAAATAACTTATAACCTACCATAACATAGCCTACTTTCCGCCTATGCGCAGAATAAGTACCACTGTGCATGCACGAGAATCCGTATGTGCTACTATTAATATATAAAAGTTTTATGTTTGACGCCAAAAAGAGATAGGGCCGGCATACTGATGTCCTACTAAGGAAAATATATTTAACCCTTCAAGTATCACACTGGTACCAATAGGGACTACTTAGGATCAGGCAGTTGAAATCTTATAAATGTGCTATTTAGAGTATTTTTGACAATATTTCTTTAAAAAAAAGTTGATAGAATGTTCCATGAATTATGCACCTTAAAAGGTTAATAAGTAGAGTCGATAATAAGTAGAGTGATAACTGATATACTCTGAATACTAAAGAAAGTTGTTTAATCAATGGAATAAGGTTATTTTTAAAAACATATGTTCTGAGAGATAGACATGTCCCATTGACTTGCCATTGGCAAGATTTAAAACGTTTAGTATTTTGAACTTTCGTAGTATTGTTTAATATTTCGCTTGTTTTCCGATTTGGACCGCGTCTTCCTTGTATTTGGTTCCAACGTTTCATGAACATTTCAGTTCACTTTTTCAGAGAGAAGAACCGGTTTCAGGCCGCCCTACTTAAATACAAAGAAGACGAGGTTCAAGATATTTTTTTATTTGAGGCCTTGTTTTTAAGTGATTCTAGAGAATGTATCGGAAAACATGATTTTTGAAAGCTTACACAAGAACTTTCCTGTATTATTATAAATTGAATTCTTTGTACGATCGCCAAGTATTTGCACTTCAACTTAGAACAGTCTGCTCAACTTAGAACATGAAAACTTAGAGCCAATGAAACGTGATAGTTAAGCTTAAGCTTCGTTAATGATGCTCTCGTCGCTACACAGGCGTTAAATATTGTCGTAACACTCGAAAGATCTCTCGGTCACTCTCAAGATGTTCTTAAGTAGAACAACCCGTGTTTGATCAGCCAGTCTACGCGCGGATGGTTATCGTCGTTGGATCTTGACGTTTAATTTCGCGATGGCTACGATCCGCCGGGAACAAATGAAACGTTATTTCCGGGGTATCGACATGAATGTGTTAGCGGCACGGTGAAATTCTAGAGAAACACACATACACACAGAAACACTCCCGACTGAAATAAAAATCGAGAAACTGCTGGCTACGGTTCCGGCTCAGCGCTCTTTCGTCAAATTAAATATTACTCAGCGCAGCGGAAACACACTGAACTCGATCGGATACACACTATAGCGTCGATGTTTTTTTTTTTTCCATTCCCTCGACTTAACGTCCAACAATAACCGCGTCGTTAATTTTTACGCTGCACGGCAACGAATTACCCGCGGGACGCGGCAATCCTGATGCATTATTCGCCACCGATTACGACACAGCGACGGGCGTGGATAATCATTTGACCGCATATCGCCGGAGTTTCGACGTCCGCGAGCGAACGAGCGCGTTACGGTCGTAAGTTTCGGCGACAAGCGCGGTTACGACATGACGGCGCCGCTTGAGGCGATCGCGAAATTCGCATCTTAACGCTCGTCTCTGACAAACGTGCCGCCGGCACGACCGCAGGGCAAGCGGATTTAGGAATTCCGGCACGTACCAACTACGTACGAGATGGTCGCGTTAGCGCCGAATCGCATTTCACACGGGCCACCGTGCATCTGTCCCGGCGCGAGCGCGGCTGTCCGGCACTTTGCGCCGCGCAGATAAAGACGATCGGATTTGTCCCCGTTACCCGGCAGCCGATCGAACGCGAGACCAGCGGTCGAGAGTTCGCCGCGGCGTGTCATCGCACTCTCGCCCCGCGCCTTCTTGCGCCCTCCCTGGCGCACCTGCGGCCGCACTTGCACTCTCTTCCTGTCTTAGAACATGTACAGAGTATCTTACGCAAGTCATGGCAAAACCACATGTGAGAGTGGAGCACGTCGGCCTGTGGAACACGAGGACCCCTGGCGTTTTGCAAACAACCACGTGAAATTTCGAGATGTCAAACAAGAAGAAGACTGACCAACCAAAGCGCGAGACGTTGTAGGATGAATTCTGTTGGCGCGAGAAATAATCGAGATGACCGAAACATTTTCTCTTGACTATTTCTCAACGATACGCGCACGACACATTCGCGATATGTTAAGAAACGTATCTCTACGCTTGCATTTTTACTCAGCTTTGAACCGATATCCTTACGTGCAATCACTCTGGTTCGTAAATCTTTCTTCGTTAATATCTCAAGATTTTGCGTGGTTGTTTGCAAAATGCCAGGGATCTTCGTGTTCAGGTCGATGTGCTCTATTTTTGCACGTGGTTTTGTATGTTTGACGATTCATGATACATCTGTTGTATATGTATGCGGATAGAATTCATCAAAATAAACACAAAATTCCGCTTCACAAGCAGCCACGTGAAATTTGGAGTTATTGCTTCAAGAAGATCAGTGGAATGATCACACGCGACACGGTGGGTGGATCGTGATGGCGACGTGTGCTTGTGCATTAGATCAAACTGAACAAAAAGACCCTCTATCATTTTGTAAATGGACACGTAGATTTTTGGGTGCCGAACCTTTTTCTCTCGCACGCAATCTGCACACATTTTGGACTTCCGTGTAACCGTGTTCTAAGCGTTTCCCGCGCGCGCGAGACAGATTACTACGTACGCGAGTGGCGGGCTAGAGGGAGAAGGACATGAGAAGGCCGGGAGCGTAGATGGATAGAGAAGCGGACGGGAAAAATATGCCTTGCTCGGCGAAGCGAACAAGTGTCATACACTAAAGTGTCCGTGGAGGCGCGTGTGAGGGAGACGGTGGTCCCCGCAGTTGGACTCCCCCTTACTTTTGCCCCGAGCGCGGCGACGCTTATGTGCACGATGTACCACCCTGAAAACTAACTCGCGAGCCATTGCGACTCGCGCGACGCGGTTGATGATACGTAGTAACGCGTCCTCGACGCGCCAAAGCACATCCGAAGACAAACGCTCAACCAGGGGGGAAAGAGAGAGGGAGAAAGAAAGGGAGGGGGAGAAAGAGAGAGAGAGAGTAAAAGAGAGAGAGAGAGGCCCAGCGGATTTACAGTGCGCGCGTTCCCGGCTTCATCTTCGCCTCGAAATTTCACGTGACTCTCGAGTATGCTGCCGTATAACGGCAACGAAAAAAAGGAGCGCGAAGCGTCCGCCACTTTTTCACATGCAAATTTCCGTCGAGTCTCTCTTTCTCGCGCGAGAGCTCATGCGAAGGAAAGATGAGCGTTGTTGTGTAGATATTTTTTTTAATTTCGCTCCCAAATAACATGTCTTCTTTGCGAAACGAGTCGCGCGCATTTCTGGCGGAAGTAGATATGTCCCATCGGACATCTGCGCGAGTAAATCTTCGACGGAGCGTCGAGCCAGGAAGTGAAATAAGTCGAAGTCAGAGTGGCGGACAACTATCGAGAGTCCGATGTCGGACATGACGTCAGATGGTTCGGTAATACACGGAAATGTCTTCTTCTGCACGAAATATATGCGTGTGTGTGCACAGAAAAACGCATTCAAGTAAGTTAATTGTTTTACGAATTTCGTAAGTTTATATATCCGCAAATTTATCAAAAGTTCCCCACAAGCATCAAATTTACGCAAAACACATTCTGAATGCTGATAAATTTAGCATTTTAATCAAGAATATTCAATTAAAACAAGAATTCGGCTGCTTCGGAAGTAGAACCAACTTTTTTCTCGAGAAAGTTTTACTACTTATTTTTATAAAAAGAATAAATTCTTCTTTTGAATACATAATAGTGTAAGCTTTTCGGAAATTTGCGATGATTAAGACTATTATCAAGAAAATATTCGTTGTTAAAGATAGTCATTACTTAAAACAAGGGGAGTAAACTGAGTAATCGCTTTTTTAGCAGTAGAACGATACTTTTCTGTGTAAAAAATTAGAGCACAATTTCAATTAGTATCGATACTAGTAAGTTCCTCATAAGCTCTAAATCTCTTTACTCAAAATATATATTTTGAATCTTAGTAATTTTAGTATTTCAATCGAGAATGTTAAATTTAAACAAGAATTTGACTCGCGCATACGCTTACTACATAGAGTCGAATCAATTTTTTCTTGGGTAGAGTTTTATAATATTCTTGTAAAGAGAATAAATTATTTTCTTTTGAGTACTGAGCTTTTTTGAAATTCGCGATGAGTATATTTTAAGGTTGTTATCAAGAAAATATTCTTTCTTGAAGGCAGCCATTATTCGAAAGAAGGAAAGTAAACTGAGTAATCGCTTTTTTAGCAGTAGAACAATATTTTCCTGTATGTATGTATTGTGTGTGTATATGTTCTAAGTTTATCAATATGAGATACGTACCTGCCGGTGCGTATTTGCCCGCGGACACGTTACAATAGCACGTATCGCGAGAAACTAATTGCAGCCTATTATGCACTATCTACACCGCGTATTAATTGTGAAGGCTGCAGAGTGCACGCGCGAGCGCGCAATTCATTTGTTACTCGCATTCATTCGCGGGAGCTTTAGATCCGCGATTTCCGCAGAATAACGCGGCCGAAAGAGCAGCGCGCGAGCACGTCCGGCGCTTGCCGCCTCGTATATTTCGCGTTATCTAAATAACAATTCGAATAAATTGCGGATTAATTGTCGCTGTTGTCCGTTCAAAAAACCCGTAACGGCCGTACACACGACTCTGATGCGCGCGATTTTAATCACATCTCAGGAAATAAATTAAGAGAAATATCAAAATGTGCGCAGCGCGCGCGCGCGGATGTTTCATGTCGTAATGATCGTAATAGGATCGTTGCGAAAGAAGAAAGAGCTGCTGAGGTCAACGGGGAAAAAGTCGTGCGGATAAAATAAAAGTCGTAGCAGCCCCGGCTTGAAATGTATCTTTCGTTATACAATGCAATGTAATTACTACGAGTAACTAACCTCATCCTTCTACAATGGCACGCGTTATTTCTCCGACCTGACTCGTGCTGAAATAATAATTCCCAGAGGAAAGACACACGTGGGAAAATTAAAATGTAACAAATATAATTTCGTGCTAATGGATTTTTTCCCGACGCATTATTTATCGGAGCAGCCGATTGAGTCCTGTTCTCGCGAGCGAATCGTTCAACATATGTTAATCCGCAGGCGGATATTTGTAAATAATACATGAAACGTCGCGAAGCGAAGCGCGGGTGTTATTTTGATGTTGGAGCAGCCGCGGAAGGATGCAAAAGCTCCGCGTATAAATAATACCATTCATCGATCAAGGACATTCGGTCCCGCCGTGACGGAGGAGAGGAGTCTTACCGAAAACCCCTTTTTGAACGGCAAATCTCGTTCGTTCTTGTACTCGCTCATGTACGATCCCACGTCAGTCCTTAGAAACGTCAAGTAATACGTTTTCCTTTAAGCGCAACTCGAGAGTAACCGCTAAATCGCAACTCGGCTTTTTGCGGCGACCCCCGCAGGCCATCGGCGGTGATGCAACGTCCTTCTTGTTATCTGAGAATTTCGGATTACCGGACTTGCCCGGACAAGTTCTCGTAACGCTCGGACAGACCAGGCCAGGCCAAGCCAGCCGAGGCGAGACGAGGCGATCCGAAAATCGTACGTTCGACTCGTCGACGCGCCGTCGACGACCTGAGAGAGAGCGAGAGAGAGAGAGAGAGAGAGTATCGAATTATGCATAACTATGCGCCCGCGAGCTGTCGCAAACACATTCGCCGAACACAGAGACGGCGCGTGTTCGGAAAATGTAGGTCGTCGACGCATCGTTTCTAATCCCGCTCCGTTAGAAGAACACGAGCACTGACGGGAGACCCGCACGTAGTCCCTAAATGTGTTGTGTTTCGCATCACCTTTTCTCGATCTCGAATTTTCAAATCACCGAGTAGCTCGCGCGTCGCCACTGATCTCGTGCAACGCACAAATGGGGGACACTTTGTGTATCTAGGTAGACTCCCATGATTATCACAACATAAGACAGAAGCCAGAAAAAGAACAGTTTGGCTGGATTAACTAATCTCTGAGGCAATATGAACAATGCAGAAATTCCGATTGAAATTACCAGAATTCTGAATAAGTTAAAATTCGATAATATTGATTGATTTAAACTTTGATAAATCTAGAAACTTGATAATTTAGACTGAATTCTGATAACTGCAACCGAAATTTCTGAATTTTTTACGCTTCAGAAATTGGTTAATCTAAACAAACATCTTTTCAGATTTCTTAATTGAAATGCTAAACTTTCCACATTTCGGAATATATTCTGAATAAATTTGATAATAAACTTGTGACAAATTTATAACAGACTTACGAATATATAAACTTATGAAATACTTGAAACAAGTGACATCTACTCAAGTGCAGCATGCATTTTTCTCTGTGCATTCGTAGGAGATGCAACCTTTGCACACTGCCTAGTAAAGTTGATGTCAAATTTACGCGCACCTGTCTATCTTGGTGATTTCGTATACATGTTCCGTATACGTTTTTGCCCCGGGCAGCTATTTTTCACTTTAGTTGTTTTTTCAACCTAAACGTCGAACACGAAAATACGAATGCCGGACGTACGACTTCATCGATAACGTGGAACATTCCGCTGTACAAGTCTGTTACTTCGTTTCACCGTTTCACCGAGTCAGGCCTTTGCCGTGACTCGGAGTCGCTCAGAAACTAATCCAATACCGATAATCAACCGCAATGACTCGATATCAGGTACAATTAACGTAATTATCCGTGAAAATTGAATTTATTCGGAAGGGTAGAGTTTCGCGCGCGCGCGCGCGAGCGACGATGAAGGCACGCCGCGAGCTCGCCGCTCGTGCTCTCATTGTTATTCTAATCTGCTGCCTTCGAGCTGGCGCCACAGTGGCCGTTCAGAAATTATTGCACTTTCCGTCACTTACGTCGAAATGCGCAAACGACCGTTGACTATCAGGCGGTTCAAATCGCAGTTTGATCCTAACGAGCAGCGGAAACGTCACGCTACCCCTCGCTGTCACACACAGGAAACAGAACGCGAATGGTGAAACGGCGTCATGTTCATGCGACGACAAACCGAAAGAGCAAAAAAGGCGAGAGAGAGAGAGAGAGAGAGAGAGAGAGAGAGAGAGAGAGAGAGAGAAACGAGGAGATTTCTGATGCGGACACGTTTCTCGGGGCAGAGCACGCTTGTAGGAAGTGCGCGAGTCCGAGCAACTTTTTCCCAAGCGAAATTAGTTTATCGGTCGCATCGCGATGTCGCAACGCGCGATATTCAACGAAATCGGCCGACTGAGTAAGGACCAAAGAGAATGAGAGAGAGAGAGAGAGAAAAAAGAGAGAGAGATAAAGAAAGACTAGGAGGGAGGGAGGACGAGGGGTGACGAACGAAACACGGAGATTGATGGAGAGGCACATGAAGGAGGGAGAAAAGTCGAGCGCGGAGACAGTGCGGCGCGATAAGCGCGGAAAAAAATGGGTCAACCTCTGTTTTGCATTTGCATTCTCTCGCGGGGTCGGACATCGATTCGCAGCCACCTGGAGGCGCTCTCTTTCTCTCTCTCTCTCTCTCTCTCTCTCTCTCTCTCTCTCTCTCTCTCTCGCCTTTTTTGCTCTTTCGGTTTGTCGTCGCATGAACATGACGCCGTTTCACCATTCGCGTTCTGTTTCCTGTGTGTGACAGCGAGGGGTAGCGTGACGTTTCCGCTGCTCGTTAGGATCAAACTGCGATTTGAACCGCCTGATAGTCAACGGTCGTTTGCGCATTTCGACGTAAGTGACGGAAAGTGCAATAATTTCTGAACGGCCACTGTGGCGCCAGCTCGAAGGCAGCAGATTAGAATAACAATGAGAGCACGAGCGGCGAGCTCGCGGCGTGCCTTCATCGTCGCTCGCGCGCGCGCGCGCG
>NW_022639723.1:231001-236629 GCF_010583005.1 Odontomachus brunneus
CGTCGCTCTCGTCACCGTCGTCGTCGTCGTCCTGATGCTCATCGCGGAGCACGACCCGACAGGACGTTGCGGTTTGTCATTTCGCGCAATGCTCGCTGCGACGCTTTTCGAGAGCTGTCCCTCTGAGAGCGCGCGCATTCGGGCTATCTCGCTCATTAAGGAAGATACGGGGGGAATGGCGGGGACGGGCGTGCGCGATTTATCGTAAATAGGTGGATTATACTCGTTGCGGATTATACCATAATGGACGGCGCTATATACCGCTCCATTTTCTTGCGGGAAAGAGCGCACGGGGAGAATTTTGTAGCGAAAATGGCTATTGAATTTTGTAACCGAGGAGTAGATCGATGTCCCGCAATAATTGATTGTCCTTTCATGTCATATGTGCTGTTTATATTTTTAAATGACAAATCTGTCACACTAATTTAACAATAAGCATCTTAATAGTATATCGTGGTCCCTAAAATATAAGTAGCATAATTGAAGTAGGAGAATAATAAGTGATTAATTGAGGCAGAATGTCGTGCGCCTCTGTGTTAACAAAAAATACAAAATAATATAGTAATTTTTATTATAAAATTATTATAAAATTATAATATTTGTGAGCGTAATATATTTTTCTAAAGTAATTTTTTTTTAAATTTTATAACCAAGGAAGAGTTCGACGTTCGGTAGTAATTGATTATCTTTTCATTTCATCTTACATTTCAATTTACATTTTAAGAACTGAAATGTGCCATTAAAATATTTACTATGTTTTTGGCAAAATTTACAACTGTTTTTACCAAGATAGACTTTACTGACAGTCTGTTCCTGTCTCTCTATACTATTAGAAAGATAATAAAATTGAAAAAAATTTACATGAAAAAGAAACTTTACTGAAAAGAAAAATATTTAAAAAATAAAAAATATTTGTTCGATGGGTATGACATAATTAGTTATATTAATATAAAATATTTTTCAAATATACATTTTTTAAAATTTAGCTATTTACGAAAGCAGTTGTTTATTCTATTGAAATAAACAAATTGAAGTAAATAAAATTAAAATTTGAGTAAACATATTAATACCCGCACCGCTCAAATAAATATTTACTATTTTTTAAATATCTTCTACTTACATATATTTTTTAAATACTTTTTCTCAGTATATATATGAATTCTCTCTCTGCATGTATTTTTCGTTATATGCGATGAAAACTCATCCAATTTCAAATATGCGAGCTGTTTCAGAATCTTTCATTTCGTAGAATCGTTTGATCACTCGTTTGAATTTTTGTTTATCGAATAAATTCATCGGGATGCGCGAGCGTCACGCGTCTTGTCGCGATTTCTCGAGATGCGATTTTTATCGATCGTCATTGTGGTCAATTAGTCAAGTTCGCGCGAGCAATTTTGAATGTAATAGCGCGCTGGCATTCGTGCATTATTGCGAGCACGTCACAGAGTGTGCGTTCCCCAGTAAAAAGCTGGTACACATCGCATTCTTTGATCCGGCGAAACGAGTGCCCGTGCGACGTCTGATTCAGAGATGTGCTCATGCGTGACGGAAGTGATCGTTACGCACGAACGAGTGCGTAACGAGGACGATAAGCCTTCTGAACGTCGCATTGCGGTACACCTGCAGCCAGTGGAAAACTCGTTTCAAGGTGCTACTTGAGAATGTTCACGTAATATAGCGTGCCTTATCCCGAATACATTACGTTTTCTTCGATCTTTGTCGCGAGAACAATAAAACGCTGGATTTATTCTTGAACTGCCTCACAGCTCACGCAGTGAGCCAATCTTTATTCCCATCATTTTTGTGATTTTTGGTTTTTATCATTTTATAACTTTGATATTTCGAAGAAATCGAGATATCTAAATTTTTTTATTTGAGACACGACGAGATCGCGACGAACTATCGATGATTATGCAACACACAAAATAAAATCGTCGGTGAAGAATCGCGAGAACAATAAGACGCTGATTTTATTCCCGAGCTGTCTCATAACATATAAGGTAAATTACCTAACATTAGATTCCGAAATGTCTCTGTCGTTTTTTATGTTAGAGGAAAATATGTAAGGAATAAATTGTATAGTTGGAAGGTTTTTTGACTGACCACAATATTTATTCCTTCCCATCACACAATCTATTTCTTATATATTTTCTTGTAATATAAAAAGCAACGGAGATATTTTAGCATCTAACGTTAGTCGATTCATCTTGTATATATCTATTATGATATCATATTTTGTAATTTTGTCATAGTTTGTAATTTAGTAATCTTGGATTTTTCCACCAATTTATAATTTATAAATTCATGGATCAATTTATAATTTTGAATATGTGTGTAACACAGAAAAATTCAGGACGAATTTTTGACTTGAGATAAGAGATTACGACAAAGTCAATAATGATGTAACACACGAGAGAAAGCCGTCAATAACGAACGTCATGAGAACAATAAGATTTTATTCCCAAGCTGTTTCACAATATTTTTCCCAAGCTGTGGCCAATATTTATTTTTATAATACCAAATTTCAATAATTTTGGATTTTAAATTTGACTACGGGATATCGGAAAAGCGAAGCGAAATTTTTTATCTGGGGCAAGAGATTACGACAAAGTCGATAAAAGTAAGTCGACAAAGTCGAACAATGCAACACACGAAGTAAAGAATCAGCAAAACATTGTTCCCAAGTTATTTCATAACATGGCCAATAGTTATTTTCACAATTTTATAATTTTATTTTTATTTATGACTTTATTTGTTGTCGACTTATAACTTTGGATACGTGATATCATCAAACTCAAAGCTAATTTCTCGATTCGAGCTACTCGATTACGACGAAATTGGCGATTCTGCAACGGAGTCGTCGGCAAGGAATAATTTTTCGCATAAAAGCGCAACGATAAAAACGCCTGCTCGTGACTTTTAGCGATGCCGAGGATAGCCGTCAGATTCGAGGAAGCATCTTACCAGCACGTTTCATAGCGCATACGCCCGCACGAGGAAAATGTTTTCATGCGTAACGGACATAATCGGTCGCGCACGAACGGGCGTGTAACGAGGTCAGCAAACTCTTAGGATATTGAGTTACGGGGAAATTCAGCCCGGGCAGGAAATTTCAATTTCTACTTACACTGCTATCGAGTGCCTTGCGCGCATAGCTTTATCTTTGATACGACTGAGCCGAGCGGCGGAGATTTTGTTATTCGCGGGGAAGCAATAAGCGAATAGTAGCGGAAACATGATACACCGTTGCACAAGGCGCTATCTCTTCGAGGTATCCGGCAGCTTTTAAAGATCGCGAAGATCCGCTCGCCATTTCTCGATTCGTTTACAATCCTTCAGTACGGTCCCGCGATGAAAGATGTTCGCATAATTTCGGATTTCGCTTCTTTCCTCGGTAAAATTCAATTCTTTCCTAATTACATATTGATGTCCGTGTGAGTTGATGAGGTGCGGATTGCTCGTCTCTTTTTCTCTCTCTCTTTCTTTCTTTCTTGAGAAAGAGAGAGGGAACGCGAAAGTTCCTACGCGAAACGTCACGAACGAACGAAAAGAAATCACCGAAGGTATGACTTGACAAATCTACAGTGGAAAGTGGTTTTAACACTGCAAAATGTATTTCATCAAACGGTGACGTTTATTTTCAGCATGTAGCTACACGCCCTGGAACTCTCATTAACCCCCCAAATAAACAACGCGCGCGCGCGTGAGACATGCGTTAGCGGAAAGTGCACGCCATTTTTCGCGAGCCGCAGAATTACACGGAACAAAATCGTGGATTGCGGCCCTCCCGGAAAATCTGGGATGCGGGGAAACGAATTGCCCGAGCGAACGGGAGTGAGTAACGTTTGAACGGAGAAGCGTGTTCATGCGTGACGGAAGTGATCGTCACGCACGACCGAGTGTCTAACGAGCAACGATGAGCCTCCCCTGTAACCTTCACACCATCGCGAACGGGATGCAGTCCCGCGCGCGGCACGATAAACATCGATCCTCTCGCTCTCGTGACATACACACACGCACGCGCGCATATACACACACATAGACGAGGTGATTTCACATTGAAGGCTGCAAAGGGCTTTCTGTTAATTCGGCGAAAAATGTCTTTTTTGTCTTTTTGTTATTTCGCTTGCCAAAGAGTCGAGGTGTGCGAGCAGAAATTTATATGCATTACATCGCGATGGACACGTCCCCCGCGACATCAAAGAGAACTGAAATACTTCCGCGAACGAGAAGTTACTTATGCATTAGACAGGCTCTTGGCAATTACAGGCTGATGAAGTAAATACGTATTCTCGGGATTTAACGAGTTCTTGCTCTTGCGTGTTAATACCGTGATACAATTGTTAGGTGTTTATTAACAGTTATTGCATGAAACTTTCGTGTCAAGTGAAATACTCAGTTTTCAATTCAGAATTAAATGACAGTTTTGTAGTTAAATCGCACACAATTACAGATATAAATGTCATATACGACATAATTCGACTGAAAAATTCTCACCCAACTTTGAATAATAATTTGAATAACACGTGAGACGAAATTCAGCTGATAATAATTAATATGGACATTAGGCTCTTATTAATAGTTATTACTTGAAACTCGTCTCAAGTGAGATAACCGGATTTGAATTCAGATTTAGATGAGAGCTTTGCAGTTGCATCGCGATTACAGAGAAATAAATGTCGCACATGTCGCAATTCAACTGAAAATGGATCCAGCTTTGAATAAAAATTGGAATATTTCACATGAGACCATTTTAGGAGGACACCTACTAATACGAGTCTTAGGTGCCTTTCTAAGAGGACTCACAGAGGACTTGATATGAGCGTTTTACACAGAATATCGCGCGGGAACAATGACCTGAATTTCCATCGCGAATTTCGTCAGTAATTTATCGTTGATGTTTTTTTTCTTTCCAATATCGAAAGACTGACTTATTAGCGGTGAATAATGAAGGGCTTTTCGCGAAGTGAGCTTTTCATCAAATCGCGGAGCCTCATTGTTCACGCGAGTTCAAATATGCCCTACTTCATTAGAACATTAATCTCATGCTTGTCAATCAAGATGTTCGATAATTATCGAAAATTTACGAAAAGTAATCGCTCCTTCCGCGACAACAGACGTGAAATTCGTCGAGCAAGTCGTCACCAAAATGATGCGCCCGATACATCAGTTGGTCTGAATCGCACCGAGTGCTCGAGTGCTAAGAAAAAAAAAAGAAAAGCGCGGAACACATCGCGACGGGATAAATCGAAAATAGTGCGAGTCGCGGTGAGAACATCGAACAAATATAGAAGACGAAAATGATTACGCGTTCGAGCGAAAGACTCTCTCTCTCTCTCTCTCTCTCTCTCTCTCTCTCTCTCTCTCCCTCTCAGCTCATCGAACCATTGCAACCAGTTCATCGAAGGAGCATACAGCCACACACAAGACTGACTATGCATTCAGACAGAATGTGCACTGAATTATGACATGCGTAAACGATAAGACCGTAAACGTAGAGCGACGAAATACGCGGCCGACACCAAGTAGAAAATCTTGAGGTCACATCCGTAGCGAGGTGACGTTGCAACTATTGCAACATGCTCTCTCTCTCTCTCTCTCTCTCTCTCTCTCTCTCTCTCTCTCTCT